>NW_024502236.1:3217716-3276040 GCF_017590055.1 Onychostruthus taczanowskii | reverse complement strand
ACTTTTTTTTAAAAAAAAAAAAAAAAAAAAAAAAAAAAAAAAAAAAAAAAAAAAAAAAAAAAAAAAAAAAAAAAAAAAAAGCTGTGGATTCCTGTACTGGCTCCAGCCCATTTGGGGAAAAAAAAATATGGCTAAATATAAGTGCTTTGTATGGAAACAGAGTAATAAATGTTGTGTTTGGGAATTATGAGTGTCCCTCACAGCTGATGCTTTATCAGCCTTTGTCTCCATCTCTGTGTGCCTAAATGTGACTGACTGTTTGGTGCTCTGCAGTGACTTTCTGAGAATATTTTCAACAGAAAGCTGAGGAGCCTTCTAGGGTGCCAGATGGTTATTTTCTTATCGTTTACTCAGGAAAATACTTGAGAAATCTGCATCAGTTAAACCTTTTTTTTAAAAATAAATTCTAACAAAAAGCTCTAGAAATGTACAGTTGAGTTATGAATGTAGTTTTTGATAGGTTGTAACAGTTATGATGAGAAACACATATTTATATCATCTGTACAAACACTGTTGCTAGGATGGAAGTACACACTTCTACATCCCTTTTATTTACCAAAAAAATAGTTGCAGCTATTGTCCAATTGCCTAGTTTGAAGCAGACCTTAGAGATAAAAAATAAAATGTCAATATTTTTCTGAATGAAGTTATGGTCACCAATGACAGTTCTTCATTTGCAGCTCATCTAGGGAAAAAAATCCTCAGCTGGATCATCAATGTGTCTGTTGGCTTTCATTTAGCAGCAACACAATGAAAATTGTGGTTCTCGTGCAGATAACATACAGCTGTGATCTTGCTAGATTTGTATACTTGAAAGCATCAAAGTTCTAGACAGCAATTTTATGTTTTTAAAATCAAGGTTATGTTGCTACTTGAAGTATTTTAGGTTTATTATTTTAAGTATGATCTTTGCACATCTGAACTGGGTGGGCAGGCAGGAATCTCAACCAACCCACTAAAATCCTTTATTCCTAGATGAAAGGGCTGGAAGGAAGGTTACAGCCTTTTTGCTCAACAGTCCTTTTTGTTGCCTATTAGAAATTAACATAATTTCCCTGCTCCTGGTGTTACCTGAGCAAGCTGGGATTTCAACTGACAGTGACAATTGGGTCATTACATTATACAAGTGCATTTAATTCAGTCAGCATCTCATGTCTGTGCCAGCCATATGAGCTAGTTCATTTGCTGCTGGCTTTATGGTTTGTACATGGGGGGGAAAACTGCTGAACATGCAAGGAGGCTGAGGACATCCTTAATGCCTGACATGACTGACAGAAGCTCACTCACTAGCAATAAAACAATAACAAAAGAATCCAAAGGCAAAGGACTCTGATTAACAAGCTGGAGAATAAGGGTTGATGTCCTGGCTCTGTCATTACTTAGCTGAGAGGTGTTTTTTAAATTAATTTTTTATTTTCTATTGGCATTGACATATCCTCTTCGTCCATCCTCTCTAATAGCTGTTAGAATGGAGCATTCTGTTGATTCTTTGTGGCTTTTGGAACTAGGGTTTCCCATTGCACTGTCATTTGTTTTTAAAGCTATCCTTGGCAAGACTTTTTGCTATCCTTTTCAGTCTTCACCTGATGTCCATCTAGTACGTTCTTTCCATTTCTTTCATAATCTTAGGAAATTTTGAAATAGATGTATTTAAAGATCATTACCTTGATGAGACCATCTGCAGTTTTCTCTGTCCCCTGCTGCTTCCTGTTTTTTAATTCTGTCCTGACAGCAGTCACTTTTCCAGTACTTCTGCTGCTCCTTGAGTATTTCAGGTTGTAGGAAAAATAAAAGTTGAGTAAATGTCATTATGGGGTTTCCTGAGGGTGAAAGATCCCCCAAAGCCATTGCCAATGCGAGGGGAAGTGTCGTCATCACTCCATTTGATACTCTCTCAGCACCTTTTCCCTGCTGCTCACTGCAGGTGTCTTGGAAGGTATTCTCAGAGTGAGATAATGGAAATACCAACTCCAGAGGTTCTGAGTACTTTCCTTCAGTGTTACTGACATCAGAGGTGCCTAGCCCTGTGTGTGACAGGCTGAGATACAACCAGAGAGGTGGAAAGTTCCTTGGCATCACTGGCCCTGGTGTTTGGTGTTTCATACACTTCGCCTACAGCTTCCCACTTATATTGGTGCCCGGCCTTCCTCCTTCTATCACATGCTGCCTTTCTATTCCTGACTGTGGTATGGATTTCACTACTGGAGTAGGACAGAGTTTTAGGCAGGTTTTTCTTTTTTTCTGAGCCTGGTATGTTGCTTTTGATCACACTTTTGTGGAGGGTCATTCTTTTTATTGTCACTTTCTATCATATATTCTGTTCCCAGCTAGTTTTCCTTGTCTCTGCTTTAGGCATTAGGCACTTTAAACTGCATTTATACAGTGGATTTCAAGCTGGCCCCTGGTTTTCTAGCTTAAATCTAATGGTGTTGTGATTGCAAGTAGTTTCTACTGTCTGTGATTGCAGACAGTAGTTTCTTATTAACTGATAGTTTTCCTTGCACGATCCAAAGGACTTAGCACATCTTGTTTATAAGCTACCACACTGGGGGGGGGGTGGATGTTTTCAAATTTTTTAAATTATTATTATTTATTTATTTATTCTTTATCACAGCTGCACAAACAGCCTCTAGCTGCATGCTAAGGTTCACTTGCCAGACTGCATTTTTCTTTATTTTAATTTTTTTTTTTTTTTTATATTGCTAGAGATTTGCTTGGATGAGAAGGAAAGGAAAAGAAAATCAAGACTGAAAGTATCAGGGCAGTGCAGCAAGGGAGAGCAGATGGTGTTTGCCTTTCTAGCTCATTTAAGCATCAGATTTAAAAAACATTTGCTTTTCCAAACAACAGGGGTGTATCAAGAACTGTTCCCCTGTCCCAGCTTGTCTCTGTGTGCCACGTACCAGAATTTTCTCCATAAGCAGGGTATGCTAATTTTCTCTTGACTTGTTCATGAAATGGAGCAAAGAGGAGCTTGATGGAGAGACATCCTGAACCCCTGCACACCTGCCCTATCCCTGAGAAAAGCTGGATTTATACATGTTTTGGAGTGTAAGAGTACTGTTTCTTCGGGCTCTTCCAGCAGAATGTGATAGGATGAACTACATGTGGAGCAGCTAAACTTTATTTAGAAGGCATATGTTTTCTAATTATTAACTTGAGAGCTATAAATGAAAGAGGTAGGAAATAGAAGCATTATGCAATCCATGGTGCAAAGACAGGAATACAGAAAGGACATTTCTGGCCTCAGTGTTCAGTCCCAATTAATGAGTCTCTTAATATCCCCTACAACAATAATTATGTGAACAAGAGCCAGAATGAAGTTCAGAGAACAGCAGGCTCTCATGCCAGGTAATGGCTTGAAATAGAAAGAAGCCAAAGGTTGTGATTTCCAGCCAAGCAGATACTTGCTGCTTTGAGTTACTCTTCCAAGCAAAGTTTTGGGAAGGTACTCAGTTCCTTTTACTGTCACATGCAACTGGAAGATGCCATTTGATGTGTAATTCTAATTGCAGTGTGGCAGTGTGCAAGAAGAAAGTGAGCTGTTGCAGAAACAGCCTGAGTCAGTTGTTTTAATTATTGCTCTCATGGAGAAATTATTGTGTCATTGAGGCACATCTTAAAAATCTGTGAGGATGGATGCAATTATACAAAGGCCTGTAATAAACTGAAGTTCAGTAAGAAAATGAGATGTTTCCAATAAACACAATACATCCATATACATTTGTGGATTATAAGTTAGGAAGAGTTGTTTTCTGGTGTATTATCATATTTGCAAAATTAATATTGGTGACTGTCAGCAGCATTTAGGTAAAGGCAGCATGTAGAAAGTGCATTTTGTAGCATGGAGATGTGGCAAAAATGATGAGTTATCATTTTTCTTACAATACCAGTCTTAGAATATAAACTCAAAGAATATAGAGCTGATAGAGAACTGTAACTGCAACAAAGAATGATTTATTGTCTTTGTACAAAACATCATCCCCAGAAAAGTCAGTAACAACAGTCAAGGAGCTAGAACTGATTTGTAAAAAAATGGTGAAATGAGCAGGTGTGCAGGTTGGGATGAGGCACTTTGAGAAAACTGAGTGTTCATGGCAGTAAACAACAGAACTGTGTAGTTCTTTGACAATGCAAGTTACTGGTAAGAAACTTAGGAAACAGGCATTTAGTGGATTTTGACAGGTACTTTAAAAGTACAATGCAGTAGGTATGCACTGGGAAATCCATGAGATACTGAAAATTTCATGTCAAGTTAAACAGTTATTTGTAGTCCACTGATAAGTGAAGTTTTCATTTGCTGCACCACTTCACCTTTTTGCTATCAGACACTGGTATAAACTGGTATAAAAGTGCATTTAATTACTTTATGTTACAGTACCTAGCCTCTTGTTGCTATAGATTAATGATATTCTTTCTTTTTGTAGTATGACATCGCACACAAGATTGGTGACATAACAGTGGTATAAACATGAAGAAACAGGCATCAGTTTTTGCATGACTTTCCAGTATGGTGAAACTGAAGTACATTATGAAATGAAGTGCTGGGGTTTTTTTACTTGATCTCACTTTAGATTCAAGATTTTTAAGTAGGCTGTATTCAGTTTTGTAAGTACCAATTTTTTTCTTTTTCATATTTTTAATGCAAAGTTTACAAAGCCACTCCTGACGTTTTTCTTACTACTTTTGTATTGTGAAAAGCGTGCATCATCCCTCCTCTCTGCTTCCCCCACCCCATTCCTGGAGATGCAAAAAATTGTGAATTTAACAAAATCAACTCAGGTAGCAGAAATATAGCCTTAAGCAGTGGGGTGTTAAAGAGATTGTAATCTGAAATAGAGTAGTTTTGGGCTTTCCTAGCTTTCTGGTCTGCTGATTTCATAAGGAAGTGTGTCATCTATTGAATGCTGTAGTGATACCCATGAGGGTTGACAAACTGTGTGCAAAATGCGCTGTGTTTTGAGATTGTATATATTTTATAACACTTAATAAAACATACTTGAATGTTACAGTTAACACATGCTTCAGCATAATCTGTTAATGCAGGTGGTGTGGTAATTCCTGTCTGTGCACTTCCTTATTCCTCCTGCTCTCCAATTTATCATGCAGGAGTCCAGAGGGAAGAAGACTATGCTCTTTAAACCAGGCTGGTTATGGGGTCCCTATTGCGTCCTGCACTGTGGTACTTCGGGTACTGGTTTCATAACGAAAATATTAATTTACTTAGCCATGTAAGGATGAGACCACTGTAATCTGATCTAATGGACTGGAATTTACTGAGTCAATTTTTGGAGCCTGGTATCCCACCGGTACTTGGGCATTTTTGGTAGCTCATTACCTGTCATAATCCACATAAATCAGAGCACACTGAAGGACACACAGAATTTAGGCAGAAGCAGTGAGCATATGCAGACTCAAACCTGCCTTTAACTACATCTGTCTGTGCTCTTGAGAAATACTGGTGCTGGTTTCTATTGTAAATACATAGTTATTAATTTAAAGCTTAATCTAGGACATGTGTTATGCTGTGGTCTGAAGGCAACCACATAATCCATTGTGAAACTGGTGGTTATAATGTTGAAAAGTTATTAAATTATTTTTGCTTCTGTTTTTGAGAGGAGCACAGCTAATTCTAGAATAAATTCAGATGCTGTCAAGCAAAAGTTCTATTTAATGAGTTTTGTCACTGCACATGAACAGTCAAGTAAAATCGTCTAAGAAACAAAAATAACTTATTGAGAAAAAATGGAAGTGTGTAGGGTTTCTAGATAGCATAGGTTTAAGTAGCCAATTAAAAAAAATAATTTTTTCCAAATCTAAGTTCAGCACTGTAATTACAGAGAAGATACTTTGCCTTTAAGAAGCACTTGTTTTTGTGCCAAAATATTTCATTCCTCATTCTCTCCTTTGACTCCACGCTGCCTAAACTTGTCTCTGAATGAATCTGGCAAGTAATTAATCAGGGTAAAATTCCATTGGGATCAGTATGAAAGTTGCCTTGTCAAGGAGCAGCAACTGTAAGGTAATGATTTGTAGACAGCATTTACGTTTTATGCTATGGTGTGCTCCATATAAGATGAGAAAGTGTCTTTTCCTACCCTCAGTGATCACCATCATCTAAATGCTTAATTGCTGGTGTTTAAGAAAGTAGGAGAAAGGTAGGAGCAACTGTGAAACCTTATAGTTTTGCTTAAAAAGTGAATTTTGTAGAGCTTTTTTTCTGCAGAAAAATTTGCAAAGCTTGCTGCACTAAAATATGTTCTTAAAGGAATAAGTGAAATAAACTTTTTTGTACTTAAATTACTATCCAAATTAATAGGTATATATTGTAAGTAAAAAAAAAAAATATTGCTGTCATTGAAGGTAAATATGTGCCAATTTTGCAAAGAAATTTGCTTTTTTATTTCCCCAAGAAATTAGTAACTGTAAAACTTTTGTGTCATCTCTCTAAGGAGTTGCTTGGCTAATCCCCATCTTCTTACCAGATGTCCAGATACTGAGTTTTTTGGAAGGTGCTTTGTGTTGGGTAGTTAGTGCAGAAGTCCACCCTGCCTGAGGTCACCAAGCACAGGCTGTTAATTTTATGTTGCTGTCTTGTTATGGTGTAAGCAGGACACGAGTTTGAAAACTTGTCTGATGCCACACAGAAACTCTGAAGATTTATTCTCAATCTGTTCTCTGCCATCTTCCTCAGGCATGAAAGATACAATGGTTAAGCCTGGGGGTTGTGCCTCTATGGATTATTGTGGCTGTTTAGGAGTGGCTGGAAATATCAGGGGAAAGTTTTACTTGGTATAGATTATTTTTTCAACTATTTATTCTTTGTAATATAGAACAGCTTGGTCAGCAGGTGGAAAACTCCCTGACTCTAGTGCCAACACTATCAAATGAGGAGAAGTAGTGCATTTCACATACTTTACTTCTTGCCAGGGCTTGCTTGTTACAGGAGAGTTTAAGCATGTGTTTGTTTGGTAGCTGTGCTCCTGATCACACCCAGAGGAATCTCATGTGATGTTTTGCATGCTGGCCTCGACCTGGAGAGTCACAAGGCCTGAATGTCACCAATAGCAGCTGTATCTTTGCTGCAAAGAGATTAACTAGAAGTGCTTTCCCTCCATCTCGCATACGACATTTTTCTACCAAATGGGGGCTGTGAGATCTCTGTTTAGTTCAGACCACTTCTGAAACAGCTCTGTTTCTCCCAAAGCCATTATACTTACAGGTGTCTGAGGAGCAGTGCTGTGCTCAGCCATTCCCAGGCTTCCTGGATCTTCTCCATGGTGGCCAGGTCTTGCAGTCATGTGGAACTTTGGAAAAAGTGTGTTGGTTCTGTGAGCTCAGACTGCCCAGGTGGCATCTTGCACACTCTGTAGAGTATGAGACGAGCCAGGCAGTTCACCAAGTGAACTGTCCCATGGTCAAGGGGGGATTTGGATTCAAGCAGTGCCCTGCAGGCAGTACGGTTGCAACAGGCTCAGAAGCTATGCCAGTGCAAGGCAGTTTCACATTGCTACAGCTGTATCCCTGTCTGAAGTGGCATCGTTGTAAGTACTTGCATAAAATTAAGAAGCCTCAAATTGTGACTCTGGCGTGTGCATTTTGAATGGCAGCATTTGGCACGCTTCAGAAAGATTTGGCCCAGCCTGTCTTGACTCTTCTTTCCTGGCCTTGGGCTGCCTCCTATCCTGTCAGCATAAGCACTGGTGCAGTTGCCGTGAGCCACATCAGAGACACGATATGGTTTAAAATTGCTTACATATGGTGAAGTGTAGTTTGAACTTGGGTACATTCGTCATTCAGTTCAGCAGGCAGCTGCACTGGTATTTGTGCTGACAACAGGGGAAGGAGGCAGTGTGAAAGTGGAAAGAAGGATCAAAGTACAAGAAAAAGGCAGACAACAGAGGACTTTCAGCAGTGGGGCTAAAAGGGCCCAAGGCACTCATCTGCCCTGCTCTGCACAGGGATTGGCCCAGACAAACTCCAGAGGAGCTTTCCAGCTTCAGTGCTCTGTGATCCTGTAAAAAAGAGGCATGTAGCCAAATTCTCTCTGCATTCAAGAAATGGTGATCCTCAGCTGTGATGCTCAAAGATACAGACTCCTCAGCTTTTGGCACTGGTGTTTCCAGGCACCTCTACCCTCCTCCCATGTGCAGAAACCCTTTATTCTGCATAGGATGCACAGCTTGCATTGTATTGCATGTGCATCTCATGGCCTGCCACACATATGAGCCTTCCTGAGTGTTCATAGGTATGACAGTGTGTTCCCAGGGCACCCTGCTCCAGTCAGTGCTGGGACAGAGCACACTGGCAGCAGTTGCCACTTTCCTTTTAAGACTTAAAGGAGATGGTAGTTGATAATGCTGTTGTTGTCATCAACTATGAGCTTGCAAACAATGTATGCAGTAATTTCATGTGACTCTGAAGTAATCCTGAGTCTCTCCCTAAGGCATCTTGTGGAGCATCCACGTGGGCAAACCACCTTTGGCTTCAGCAGCCATGCAGGTGGGTGACTGGCACTGCAGTTCCCTCAGCAGGCTGCAGCTCTCCTGTGTTAGTGACAAAATACTGGTGGGTCAAATACAAACAAAGGGAAAGAACTTACTTCAATCTCAACTCCAGGAGCATGTGGAAGGTAAAGGAGGAAATCATTACTTAAAAGGAAGCCACACAATCTTTCTCTGTAACTCAATGCCACATTCAAAAATTGCTCATTAAAATCTGCAGGCTGGAGAGACCCAGCTCACTGGGTTTTAACACTACCAACATAGCATAGCTGCAACTTTAGTGTCATGCATTACAGTTCATTTCTATTCCTCACATGACTTTCATTGTTTACAGGAAAATGGGATACATTAAAAATCTGAATTTGTTTTGAATGGCTTGCTTTTGCAATACAATGCAGGTTGCATTAACGCTCAGGAGGCAGCAAGACAAGAGCTGACACTGAATATGCAAAAATATTTACAATGAGCTGTATGTACCATGTTCTTTATGAATAATTTGCCTGTTACAAAGTAAATGGCATTAACTACAATTATCACAACATAAGCCATGAAAGTTTGGGCTGGCAAAAATATAATAATGGGATTACTGCTGTTTTCATTAACACTGGGTCACTTCTGCATTTTACTTTTTCTGAGTACCTAACTTGACAATGTCTTCTCTATGTCCTCATGACTGAGTTAGTATTAATGAAATAAGAATTTGCTGTCCTTACAGAGAAATTGTGTTCCCTTCACAAATGTTTTTCTGACCTTTCTCCTCTTATCAGACGTCAAACTTTTCCATAAACTCCAATAGTCCTACTTCTAAGGTTAACAGAAAAGAAGGTGGAAATTCTAATAAATCTTATGTCATGCACTAACATGAAGATGATGTGCATGGAAGCCTTGCAGGACTCATCAAAGGAGTGAGTTGCTGAAACTGGAAAAGGGAGCAGTAACACACCAAAACCTGTCCTATGACTGACAAAAAAGTGTCACACTTTGAAATCCATAATTCCGTCATTTTTATACATGTCTTTATAATTCAAATCAGGAACTAGGCATTTCTATGAAGGGGTGTGTTTAAAAGTAGCTAGGCTAGTTTCAAACCTTAGAGCAAAATTTTAGAAGATTAACTGTCTTTAACAGTGAGCATTGCCTGTCATAATCCCGTCACGTGCAAAGCATTGGTGTGGAGCCGTTGTGCCCTGGATTAGCTTCAAGCACGCAGTCCCAAACCATGGACACCATGCCCTGTAGTGCTGGCTGCCATCCTGGGTGGTTCTAGTCCCAGGGGTGAGCTAGAGCTGAGGGGGGACTTCTGCTCTCTGCCTCTTCCCCAGATCAAAATCTTGGCCTTTTGTGAGAAGTGTCAATTTCCAGTTCCAAACTCTTGGTCTCTTGCCCTGGGTCATGTGCTGCAGGAGGCTGGGGAGGTGGGGTGCTTACTTTCCCAGGACACAGCAGATGTCCTAAATTGCCACATTTCTGGGGGTTGAATTTTTTTGGAGGAATCCTTTAAAGAGGAAACATTTATCATCTCTCAGTGCTCTATTTCAGTGACCAGTGTTAGTGTCTGATGGCCGTTTGTCATTCTAGGGCCTCTGCTTTGGCTTCAGTAAAATAAGCTAATGGGGATGGATTAAATGAGCTTGGGTAGGCTTTTACTGGGGTTAATTTGATGTGTGTGTATACAGTTTCTATGCCAGCAGAATGATCCGTCAGCAGAAAGGTAGGTAGGTAGGTAGGTAGGTAGGTAATGCCTTCAGCTTTTCCATCTGGATACAGAAGAGGAGGAGATGCTGTTGGGAAGCACCTGGGCAGAGCAAAGGTGTGGTGAGCAAGGAGTCCATCTTGATGTCACAAGACACATTCCAATGACTGTTGTGCAGATCTCTGCAGGAGCTGCTCTTGGCCTAGTTTGTATGCTAACAAGAAATGGAAATGCTAACAAAAAATCTGTATTTGTAACATGAAATATTCGTAGTAATGACAATCATTACATGTGATTTTCTGCACTGCTGATAAGAAAAGAAAAAGGTAATGGTTTAGTATTCCTTTAAAAAATTTGGAGACATGTAAGAAAGAAACTAGGAGACATCAGAAGGGTGCAGTGGGCTCCTCTTCCACCCACATCCAGGGGACAGTGGTGGTATGGGCCAGAAAGGGACCCTGGAGGGTTTTGAATGCCTTGTGATGTCAGAGTTTTCTGTAAAAGTGAGGGTGTTCACCTTTCCCAGACTTGCTGACTACTGCTGTAAATGGATGGAAAACTCATGTTTTGCTTTTTTTACCTTGAGTAGCAGGATAATGGCTGACACAGCGTGCAGCTTCGGGGAACCAAGGGGAAAATGAGATTCAGAACAACTTTCCCTGCCTCCTAGGGGCCAGGATCCACTCAGGATCAACTCCACTGATCCTTTTACTTGGAAAGTAAGCCTGACTGTTACTTGACCTAAGACAATGCTATTACTATTCATAAAAGGCATTGTATGCAAGTAAATTGTTGTCCCATTGTATTACACTAAAAAGCCATGTTTTGGCATGTCACTGAGCTGCCTGGAGGAAGGAAATGTATGGAAGAAGATGAAGGATGTGTTGTACAGTGAGGGCGGTGTCGGTCCTGAATGTTCTGGCTCGGCACTGTGCTTCCATGTGGAAGAATAAGGATTAGGTTTGTCCTGCTGTGAGGTGATTCATGTGTGGGGAATGTGAGTGCTCAGAAACAGTGAGGTTTCAAGAGGGCATCACTGAAGAGAGGCTTGTAATAGGAATCAGCAAAAAAACACTAGCTGAGCAGGGAAAAATGTAATTAATAAAAGGAATTTACAGTTGAAAACTTAAGCAGTTAGGATTGCTTATCTGACCATTTCTGCTAAAGTTCCTGCTCTTCATTCTATTTTTGAAATGTCTTTAGATATACTGTTTATTATTGGATTTTATATGTCATATGTATATATGACACATTTATGTTTATATATTTTTAAATTATGCACTCTCTGAGGTATTTTCCCAATTTGACTGCATGACTTTGCTTTAATACCATGTTAATATTTACATAATACTAAAATATGGCTGGATACTTAATGTAACAGCAACTAGACGTCAAACTATTATTTCCTTTATCTAAAGTGTGAAGGATGTGAGCTAATATTTAACCAAATAAAAGGGTTTCCAAGTTTTGATATTATTCATGCTTTCCTAGAGATGTTAACATAACCCTGTAATTGCCACGAATTCTATCCAGCAATGAGCACTGTAGGAAATACACTTTATGTTTGTTATGTTTTTAAGGCACAGTGGAAATTCCTGGGAATGCACAAGCCATGCATTTGAGTGTGGCTGATTTTCTCTCTGTGCAATTAATGTATTCTGATAGGAAAAGTAATATTAAGCTTAACATATTTCTCAGTAGAGAGCTTTCTCTGAAAGATCTTCATTGGGGTGTAAGTGCATAATTTCTAAACAGCATGTTATGCTGAACAGACCCTTTCAGAAAATCTGCATTTGAACTCTCCCCTCCAGGGGGAAAAAAAAAAAAAAAAAAGAAAAAAGAAAAAAAAGGAACAGTTATTTTGCATAGATTCCAGTTCCTGTCTTCATAGTGAACAACTGAGGCATGACAACATGGTTCTGGTATACAAGCCCTGAAAAATAAGATTTATAAAGCAAAACCAAAACTCACACTGGGGTTGTCTTTAGCTTGTCAGTTTGACTTCTGTCTGAGCAGAAGAAAGGCTCATGCCACTGGAGAACTGCTTGGAAACCCTGTGTGAAACTTCTTTATGCCACTCACTTCAGCCTCCCCAGGCCAGGTAACCTCAGCATGCACTGCAGACCCAGATGTGACTGCTGGGCTGGTAAGGACTGTGTGTTGTGCTACTGGAAGAGTATGGCAAAAAAGTCTCATCATCCTCAACAAGGCCAACTGCTGCATGAGAGGCAGCCTCCCAAGCCTCATGGACCCTGCTGCTGCTTTCCTGCTGGCCACTTTCCCCTCTTTACCTTCCTGCCTCACTCTTTGTCTCTTTTTTTTTTTTTTTTTTCTATTTTCCCTTTCAAGCAATTTCATCACTAGAGCCAACATATACCATAACTTATAGATGCTGCTGCTGAAGCTCTGTGCCTCTAAATTTGTGCAGCAAGAACCCTTTTGTTTCTTTTTTGTTTCTGCTGAGGCACAATCTGGTAGGCAGTGAATCTATGAGAGATGGGGCTAGAAAAGCATAGCACTTTTTGCTGAGTTCCATGCTGCTGGTTTGTTTTCTTTCCCTATTTAATTTTACTAGAATTGAGAAACAAAGAAAGCCAAATCCAAACCATTGTTGCTCAGGCAACAAGATGTAGTTAAGAAAGAAAACTGCAGCTTCATTAAAAGCATTGCAAAGGATGTGCTGTGGTTTTCTGTGGAAATTTCTGTCAATCAAACCTGGGTGCATTATGAAAACATCCATTTCCATCAGATTCACTACATAAGCAGCTCAACCTGCCATGACAAGTTTGCATTTGTTTATATTCTTTGGAACTGTTGCTATTTGGAAGTTAAAATGTTTTTGGCAGGCACCAAAGAGAGAAATGTGGTTAATTACTTCTTGCCAATTATCAGTTCTGCTGGATATATCATACAGCTACCTCAGAAATCTGACAGGCTTCATAAAATCAGCCTCAAGCTAATTAGCAATGTTTTTCAAATGACTGTTGATATTGTTGCTGTACCTCATCCAGAGACCATCACCCTGTGTGTTCACGAGATATGGCCAAGTGTCACAGCCATGAATCCAAAACTTTCTGAAATATAATGTATTTCTGGCCTTTTATCTCCTCTGCACTCCTCTATCCTCAGCTGGTAATCCTGTTTTATCTTATGGATTTAGTTAATGTTAACTTTATCTATGTAACTGAAGAGAAAGAAACACATGGCAAAACTTCCTACATTAATGACTTGACATTATACATTCATGATAATGAAGTGGCACATACAACTATGAAGAAAGTGCTGGAATCTGCAGTCTTACTGTATCTCATGATACTTGACTTCATTTCCCTTTAGTTTTGACCTGCTGGAATTAATTCATGAAAGGTCAATCTGGGGGGTGAAATACTTGATTAAGAATAACAGAACAATCATACAAAAGTAAAACAATCCCATAGAGCCAAAAAAAAACCCCACAGCATTTTATATATGAAACCACACCAAACACACATATCAACATGTGCATTGTAGTTAACCTTTATGGTATAGTCAGTAAATAGGGATGTAGTAAAGGAAAAAAACTAATAATGCTCTTCTTTCAGGTGTTAACTTCATTAAATAATTAAACACACTTACTCTTATCACTAGCAAATAATATTGCTATTTTTGTGGTAGGCTTGAGTCTAATGTTCTGACCCAGACTGGCCTCACTGTGTCAGACACTACAGGCAAAGAGTAAGAAACCTGTCCTACCATATAGATCTTGTAACCTAAGTAATAAATACAATTAAATGCTAATGAGAGGTGAGGGAGTGGGCAGATGGTTGTCTTTATTTTACAGAGGGGGAACCAAGTCAGCAATTAATTCAGAGAGATCCACAGATCGATGAGAGGCCCTGCAACAGAAAGATAATCCAAACCAGGCTTCCTGTATCAAAGTCCAGAGCATTCACCAGGTCAGAATTCTTCCAGTAACAAGAGCTGGGGGAGCAAAAGCAAAAGTATTCCTAGGCATTAGTTTGAGAGGTTGATGGAATTGTGAGTCATTAGGTAGAAAGAGGAAATGGGGAGCTGGAGGATAGGATTACGGAACAGCTAAAAGCAAAGCTTTTAATCTATGAACCTTCCCTTCACAGATAGTTGAGGTACGAGTGCCAAAATATGATATTTATTTTAGGTTTATTCCCAGTAGGAGACTTCATAAAAATGTGTGGATCATATTTTTTTTTTCAGTTTTATTTCATCAGCTGTTGGAAAGTTTGTGCTGTCTCTTAGTTTTTGGAGATCAAAGTGTAGGCAGTGAAAAATAATATAATCTGCTACTTTGGAATAATTTGCCGCAGCAGGTATTCCTGGTGCAAATCAGAGTACAAATCAGATGGTAAATCAGTGATCTCAAAAGAGGATTACTTGGGATTAGTTGTCCAGTGAAGCAGGCACTTTGTACAATGCAGCAGACAGCCCCAACATGAGCCAATTCACTGCTTTTCGTTTAGGGTTTTTTTTTTTTTTTTTAAAGGAACATTAGTTTACCAGTGATTTCCCATACACTAATTAACAGCATTTTGACAGTGTTTGTGGCAATGCCACTAAGCAAACTGAAACGCCAGATCTTCAGGAGAAGGAGGAGGCTTGGTAGGAAGCAGCCCAAGCTGCATTTTGGTTGACAGCAGGTGCAGGTTTAAACAGTGGTCCAAGGTTCTGTCTTGAATGTCCATTTTAGCTTAGAGCTTGATTTGTGAGACAGGAAGGAGACAATTCTGTCTGGCCATGATTCAGTTCTTCTGCTTTTCTAGTTTAAGAATGTGATGTTTTAGTGATGCCTGAATTGTAGAATCGTAGAATGGCCTGGGTTGGAAGGGACCTTAAAGATCATCTGGTTCCAACTCCCCTGTAGGGACACCTTACAGTAGACCGGGTTGCTCAGAGCCCCATCCAGCCTGGCCTTGAACACTCCCAGGGATGGGGCATCCCCAGCTGCTCTGGACAACCTGTGCCAGTGCCTCACCACCCTCAGAGTAAATAATTTCATCTTTATCTCATCTAAACCTATTCTGTCTCAGTTTGAAGCCGTTCCCTCTTGTTCTGTCACTCCAGATCCTCGTAAAGAGTCTCTCTCCATCTTTCCTCTGGGCTCACTTCAGATACTGGAAGGCCACAATTAGCTCACCCCAGAGCCTTCTCTTTTCCAGGCCGAACAATCCCAATTCTCTCAGCCTTTCCTCACAGCAGAGCTGCTCCATCCCTCTGATCACCTTGGTGCCTCCTCTGGCCTGGCTCCAGCAGCTCCCTGTCCTTGCTGTGCTGGGAGCCCAGAGCTGGATGCAGCCCTGCAGGTGGGGTCTCAGCAGAGCAGGGCAGAGGGGCAGAATCCCCTCCCTGCCCTGCTGCCCATGGGGCTTTGGATGAGCCCAGCACACGGGGGGATCTGGGCTCCCAATGGCCAGGGCATGTCCAGCCACTCACCCACCAGCACCCCCAGGTCCTTCTCCCAGGGCTGCTCTTAAAACTTTTAATACCATGTTACTGATAGTGTACATTGCTAAATTATTCTGCTTTTCAGTTTCACAGGACTGGTATATGTAACAAGGTGAATATATACACCACTTATCCATTTACAAACACAATGCCCTGTTTCTTCAGGTTAAAGTTTACCTCTATCATGCTGTAGTTGTGAGTTTTTTATTGTACATAATCAACCATTTTGCTGCCTCCCTATTTACCTGGGTCCTGGTCATTTATTAATAAAGATAAAACCACTCTTGGCTGCATTTCCCTTGTCACAAAGTTGGCTTGTTGGCTTAAGAAGCACCATCTATCCAGATGCAGTCTCTGGGGTGGCTGTAAAGGGCTTGGAAGAGAAGGACAAGAACTCTCTTGGACATCATGTACTAAAAAGAGGGAAATTGTGCATATTCTGTGTGTGAAATGGTATCTGTTTCCATATGCATGGAAAGAAGTCTTTGATGGAAAGCTCAAATTTCCTGGACAGTATAAAACTCCTGTGGAAGAAGAGCAGAAGTAGCCAACTCTTACTGCGACGGCAGCAAAAAACACATGCTAAAGCTTGAGATCCAGGGAGCTTTACTTAACCTTTATGAAAGCAAGCCCAGATCCAGCAGCATTATTTTCTCCTGTATTTAGACAACAGCAGCTCCAGACCATAGTCACAGCTCTGCCCTCGCCCCTTGACCTCTTGGGAAGAAATGTGAACTAAAATTTCAGGAGTCACTGGTGAGCAGTGACTTTGCACTGCTGTTTCTGTGTTCAGTCAAGCCTAAACAAGTGCTGGGAAGCTTGGTGTATGCTCCAGACAAAGGTCAGCACATTGCTTCTGATTCAGTGCCAGACCAGTTGTTCTGCCAGAGGTTTCCTCCCCTGTATCATCACCTTCCTCTCTCCTCTGGACTCTGCAGCAGGCTAGAAGTAAGTCAGAAGAAGAAAATATTGCAATTAATCTTGAATCTTCTTTTGCAATGGATGAAAATGTTGTTTCCCTGGTGCCCGCTGTCCTAGGTGAGACACCAGTTTCAGCAATGAACAAAGTACTATGAAAAGTGACAGGGAGACTTACACCTCTAAACTGCTGGGATGGAATGAGGTCAAGTTTGGCACAGTGCATTACATCAGCTGGAGGAATCCTCCTTTAAAAAACAGTCCTTGCCAGCCATCCCAGATACATGTTCCAGCCTACCTGTGTAAAACCACCACTGAAAGCCTCTTTGTCCACCAGGGCTGTGACAAAGATGTTCAGGTATGTTTTTGCAAGAAGCAGTATAAATGCCTACTGTCTTTTATGTATATTTGTAATGCAGCTCTGTTTGCTCTCAGTCATCTACAGCATGCTGCTCCTGGAGAACACCAGTGACCCTCTGCCATAAAGCAAACATCAGAACCTATCCTTTAAATAAAGAAATGCTTCTTCAAACACATGGAAATTCAGGCTTGCAAGAATTGTTAGGACAATGATACAGGACACAAGTTTCTTGGTTGATTTAGGGGTCTTCTATGCCCACCTGTGCTTAGAGTGCATTGTTACTTAACAGGAATGGCAAGCTTTAGAAGGATAACAAATAAGACTGAATGAGTTTTCCTCATGTGGCAGACTGGAAACCTGTCTATGCATCTATGACAGAGACAGAATCAACACCAGATTCTTACAAAATATATTTGTCTTCAAATTCTTCCAAAACATGACAATGTGCTAAAGGTTCTTTAATCTTGGCATGTGCAACTATTTCTTATGAAATTAAAAGTTTTCTTATGAAATCTTCCTGTCCCTGCACATCGTTCTAAGTTGCCTAGGTGCCATATAAACCTAAACCTGACCTTAAGCTTAATCAAGTACCTAAGCAGATGTTTAATTTTTGCCTATGAACAGTTCTACGGAAGCCACAGGTCTGAAATTGTGCATGTGATTTTCCAAGTCATGTGTTAGTTCATAATACAAAAATCCAATCTACTTACACATATGTACATATATGTACATACATATGTATCTACCTGTACAAAAGACAATGATGTGTATAGCAGCCTACTAGCAATTGGATGAATTTTTGAGCATTATCCAGATGTTTTTGACTCCAGGCTCCCCTGACTTCCTTTGCTGTGTGTGCCAAAGGGTATAAATAGGTCATTGGAATGAGAAGGCAATTCATTGACATCCATTGTTCACACAATATGGTGAATGGCAAACCTGTGCTGAATACACACAAATGCCTAACAAGGAGACAGCCATAATATGACTGTCTGTGTGACATCTGATTTTTTTACGGTGTTCAAATGTAAGTGGGCTGTTGTTGACAGACCTGAATATTATATGCACGCAAAGAAACAACACAGTCTCTGCCTCAGCTTTTGACTTGGAGACTGAAGGATTCCTTGGTATCATGTGTTTTTGATCTTTTAGAAGTTGTTTTTTTCATTTAGGACACATTATCCCTCAAAAATGTGCCTAATGGCATTATGTGAAAGGACAGGAAGGTATATTGCCTTATAATTTATTGCTAGCTGCACTAACACCATCCATATTAAACATAAATCTTCTACTGATGTGAACTGTACTCAGAGAAATCAGCAGCAAATAATACAAGCTATGGCTATTCTGCCTCTTCATTCCCAGGGCATTAACTTGTTATGTTTCCCCCTTGGAAGAGGCAAGTGAATTTAGAGTGATAGCTGCTCAGCAGCCAGTGCTATGCACAGAAATTGGATTTGAACGAAAGCATATCTGCTGCTCCAAGCTCTCTCCTGGAACTAAAAAGGCAGACATTATATTTTGCTGTGGTAAGAAATTGTACCTGTAAAAATAATAATAACAATAAAATCATTAAAGCCTGAGGTAGATTCTGTTTCCTGAGCTCCTGGATGTGTTTGGACACGTATGAAACACTCATAAGTGCCAATACATGGACATTTTCTGAGCTCACAGCTTTAAATATAGTTTCCAGCTCACCCTTTGTACTGTCTTGTCTTATCCCAGGTGTGTTCAGCTCTGTGCAAGCAGGACAATGTCCTACTCCCTGTTTGCTCCAGTGCTGTCACTAATCCTGGTAGAGCGTGGGGTGGGTTCATCAGGAAAGAGAGGGACAGCACCGAGCTGCTTGGCCAGCTTGGAATGGAAGGGAAAGGAAACTGCACGGACTGAAATGCACCACCAGAGAGAGCTTTTGTCTTGCTGACTCTGTCAGGGACACTGCACATGGCTGTACTGCAGCTCTCAGCTCGCAATGAAGGGTTTTGTAACTAAGTGTTGAATTATCAGGTGGAGAGTAAGAATCGAAAGTCACAGCACTGATACCATTTTAACTGTACACTTGATCCTTTGAAGCAATCAGGACAGCTGGTAGAACTGCTGTCAGCCAGGGGAAAGCTGCTACAAGATGAATGTCTCCTACTGACATGTCCTGGTCTGACACTGGTTCCTCTGATTTTGGCTGGTACAACCTAGAGAGCGTGGGGTACTCTGAGAGTGACGGGACTGCCCTTCAAATTGAGTGGGGACATGTGCTGCACATCTCTCCTTTGCCATGAAATCATAGATTCATAGCATTACAAAATCACATAGGTTGGAAAAGAGCTCCAAGACCATCAAATCCAACATTTGACCAATCAAGCTCAGGCATAATCTTGCTCTGGGAATATAATTTTTGATTTCCACAACTGACATATTACACAGTTGCAAAATATTTATCAAATGTATGTGATCACACATTCATTGAGCTTTGTGTGGAAACCCAGGGCATGGGGAATATTTCTCTGTCTGCTCTGGGGTGCCCTGACCCCAAGAAGAGCACTGACTTTGACCCTCATTCATGGAGAAAGTTTCCTAGACTTCAAACTAAATGATAGTACTGAAATAGATTATAGAGAGTAGTGTAGGTGTTATCACTTGGGTGAGAAATTTCGGTTTTGGGATTTTTAGTATGTTGTGGATGGAAGCAAGATGGAGGGCACAGGGTGCCTTCCTGGGTTTCTTCTTCATGCTTCTTCTTCCTTCTTCTTCATGGGTTTGGGTGGCATTTTGTAACTGGGCAGAAATGTCCACATTGGGAGCTTCTAGGGATCAGTTATTGGGTTAAAAGGAATAATAATCTAGGTGTCCTTTCTTAATTGGATAGTTTAGTCTTAAAAGAGACCTTGTAACAAGAGATAGCCATTTTGTGTTTTGCTAATGAAAAGCTGCTGAACTCATGACTGTGAGACTGTTTTATGATAAGAAATAATAAACACCTGAGTCTGAACTTGAACTACAGTCTCCAGTGCCTTCAATCCAGACCCAGAGTAGCTGATACTTTGAAAAACTCTTTTTGATTGCTGTGGATTTCTTAGGTGGAGAAAAACAGCTTCATTAAATGGGTACAACCTCACACAAAGTTTTGTTTCACTCTTCATTTGTCTGTGTGGCAGAGCTTGGAATGTATTTTATCTGGCATATTTTGTGGCAAAATACCAGCATTGGCTCAGAACAGAATCAGGTAGGTCAAAACTCTGAAGCTGTTTCTGGGAAGTGTCAGGACATGTTTGCAGGTTTCCTGGCTTCTTTCCTGGGCATTCAGTGCTGCAAGGAGAATACCAGGCAAAAGAGACGATAATCGGGATCCAGCATCTCCACTAGCCTTGTGCTTTGAGAGGAAGCATCTCTCTCTCTGCTCTCCCCACCTCTACCCTTCTCCACTTTTATTGCAGAAGTGTTTTAAAGGTGAACAATACCATCATCATGTGAACCTTCTGAGACCTGTGTGAAAGCAGATGGAAGCCTCACTGAGGCAACCACGTCCTTCGTTCTCACAGGAAGATGATTGTTATCGTTCAGATCCTTCACTTTACTGGGTCCTTCCCACAGTAAAACTTCAGAGATTGCTGGGGAACAAGCATGTTCAGGCCTGTAAAGAAGCAGTTCTCACTGCAGGTAGAGTAATTGCAGCTGGCTCTGCTCTCTTCCAGAAACCATCTAGTCCTAGGAATGCCTGACCTAGAAATTTCTTAGTGTCTTAAATGCTCCTCATTGCAATGTCTCAGTGTACTCTATACACATATATACACATATATGTAAATTTTAAATTTTTTTTTACTTCTTTTTTTTGGGTGGGGGGTTGGAAAAGAGATCAAACAGCATACTAAATAGCTACCAAAGCAACACATACCCTCTAAGTGAGCCAGACACATGACCAAACTCCACACAATCTAATTGTATGTAGACATGAATAGCAAGAAACCCTGGAGCAAAAGACCATACCACAGGTCACGTGGATTATTCTGGCATGTTAGGTCAAGCTAACTTAATTATAGATTGTCTTTAATGCCATGTTCCACACTTTTATTTTTGTGAGTGTGTGTGGGGGGGGGGGATTGGATTGAATAAATAAAAACACTTACAGCCTAAAACTTTTGTGAAGTCCTAGAAAAGCTAAGCTATTCATGTTGGCTTGGTATTCATACAGACAAGGTTTCAAACTTTGGTGATTCTGGCTAGGAATGTATCTTGGTACAGAAGCAGGCTCTAGTTAGTTTGTGTGCTCAAAAAAACCCCAACCATTGTGGCAGTAAATGTATTCCAATGTAGCTTTCAAAAATTTATTTTAACAGAAATGGACCTCTTAAATTTATTCCACCTTAATTTTCACTCCAGAGTGAGGTCTTTATTTATGATCATTGCACTCACTGCTTGCTGAGAATCCTGTAGTGTTCCAGGACCAATGAGGACAGACACATTGCTGCACTACTTCATTGACCAGGTATGCAGTCAGAGCTGATCATATTAAAAATTTATCAGCTCCAAGTGAGATTTTAGAGTTGCTAGAGTTTGAGACTGTGCTTGAAAGGCAAGGTGAAAAGTTGTCATAAACAATACAGGATTTGACCCTGCAAGACATTGTGCCCATCGGTAATATGGGCACAATGTCTCTTAGCCACCTTCATCATTCAGAGTTAATGACAATAAAACAGCCTGGGACAGGCTGGACTGATGGGCTGAGGCCGCTGGTCTGAGGTTCAACAAGGCCAAGTGCTGGGTCCTGCCCTTGGGTCGTAGCAGTGCTACAGGCTGGGGCAGAATGGCTGGAAAGCTGCCCTGGGGAAAAGGACCTGGGGGTGCTGATTACAGCAGCTGAACACGAACCAGCTCTGCCCAAGTAGGCAAGGAGGCCAATGGCACGTAGTCTGGATCAGCAGTGGTGTGGCAGCAGGAGCAGGGCAGGGATTGTGCCCCTGTGCTGGGCACTGCTGAGGCCACATCTCAATCCTGTGTTCAGTTTTGGGCTCCTCACTGCAAGAAGGACATTGAGGGGCTGGAGTGTGTCTAGGGAAGGGCAACGGAACTGGGGAAGGGTCTGAAGCACAAGTCTGGTGAGGAGCATCTGAGGGAGGTGGGAGTGTTTGATCTGGAGAAAAGGAGGCTCAGGGGGAACACTATCACTCTCTGCAGCTGCCTGAAAGCTAGGTGGGGTCAGGCTCTTCTCCCAGGTAACAAGTGACCTGGGGAAAAGGACCTGGGGGTGCTGATTACAGCAGCTGAACACGAACCAGCTCTGCCCAAGTAGGCAAGGAGGCCAATGGCACGTAGTCTGGATCAGCAGTGGTGTGGCAGCAGGAGCAGGGCAGGGATTGTGCCCCTGTGCTGGGCACTGCTGAGGCCACATCTCAATCCTGTGTTCAGTTTTGGGCTCCTCACTGCAAGAAGGACATTGAGGGGCTGGAGTGTGTCTAGGGAAGGGCAACGGAACTGGGGAAGGGTCTGAAGCACAAGTCTGGTGAGGAGCATCTGAGGGAGGTGGGAGTGTTTGATCTGGAGAAAAGGAGGCTCAGGGGGAACACTATCACTCTCTGCAGCTGCCTGAAAGCTAGGTGGGGTCAGGCTCTTCTCCCAGGTAACAAGTGACAGGACAAGAGGAAATGGCCTTAGGCTGCACCAGGGGAAGTCTAGATTGTACATTAGGAAAAATTTCTTTCTTTAAAGGTATCAAAACAAACTGCCCAGGGAATTGGTGGAGCCACCATCTCTGGAGGTATTTAAAAGTTGTATGCATGTGGCACTGAGGGTCATGATTTAGTGATGTGCTTGGCAGTGCTGGGTTAATGGTTGGACTTGATGATCTCAAAGGTCTTTTCCATCTGAAATGATTCTGTGATTCTGGTTTGAAACTGGATGCAGTTTGGCTCTTTTGCATCTGCTCTACAACCGATTCCCGAACAGGAAGGGTGGAGTGTGATACTGGAGCTGGGCATTGCCTGGAGCAGGGGCCCTCCCTCTGCCCAGCAGTGCACGTTCCCAGGTCCAGCCCTGCCATGGCCTGTGAAGCAGCGTCAACCCAAGCATTTCTCAGACCACAGTGTGAATCAGCTCAGGGAACTGATTTGAGTGAAAATAAGCCAGCAAAACAGTGCACAGGGACCTGTGCCTGCCCAACTGCAAAAGCAGAGAAGGCTGCATAAGGAAAGGGACATGGAGAAACTTGGGAAGGCACAAAGCCAGCGAGAGCATTCTGACCTTCTGGTTACAATGTGCCTCAGTATGAATGAGATTATGGCTCTTTCTCTTTTCCACAAGGTGTGAGCTGGCAGCACAAACCTCCTCAGCCTACCTCATGCCAACCAGCTACACCAACACACCCACTCACTGACCTTCCTCCCTGCCCAGCAGTGGGTGCTCCTCGTGAGCCAGGCAGAGCTTGTGCCTCTTTAAGGACCAGCTCCCAGATGGGTCTGGAAAAGGCCAGGGCTGGCTCAGTGGTTGCAGTCGAGAGCCAGAGCACTCTGGTGCTGAGGGAGGGGAAATGGGGCAGTGGGGTTGCCTTTGTGTGGCTCAGCTGGCTGGGAAAGCACTGCACCAGCACAAGGCAGCCCACTTCAAAAGGTGCTGCACCTGGAGGCTCCTGGTTTGTCCAGAGAGCAGGTGTAAGTGGAGTTCCATCACTGTGGACTGAAGGCTTCTGCACTTGGACAAAAACAACAGAATGGCCTGCTCCCATGAGACTGCCAGCATTCCACCTGCTCCACTCCTCCAGGGAAAGGCTGAGGTACTACAGCCACAGTAGCCTTACTTATAGGACCCATGTTTAGATAAGGGCCTGCAAATGGGAATAATGTAGTCACACCCACGTGCCACCCAAACCAGGGCAAGCTAAACCACATGGTGGCACCTAATGAGGTTTCTATACCCAGCACACAAAAAAAAATTAGGTCACTCAATGTTATAGGTAAAAATAAAAATAGACCCAATCATAATAAAAATAATTAAAAAAAAATTTATTCGCGACCGTATTACAGTCCTGACAGCCACCAATAAAAAATGACAGCGCAGACCCCGGGATACAGTTTGGGTGAACGCAGATCCGGCCTCTATCGCACCGAATCCCCCTTCGTCCACACGTGCTGCTCTGCAGGGACAGTTCTTATACTCTTTTTCTTGCCTGCGGCAGAGTCCCTTTGTCTCCTTTCAAAGTTCATCATATTCATGCTGGTTTCCTTCTTCACTCAAAGCTGCACAAAACCTCATCCGGGAAGAGATTATGTCCCTCCTCCGATTCCCGGAATCCTGTATTCAGGTGGAAGGTGTTGATGGCCCTGGTTATCTAAGATGTGTATCTTCATGGGCCATCATCACTGGGCGTCCTCGGGTACATGCCACCGTGAGCGACCATCTCCTGTGCAGCCGAGTTTCCTTCTTACGTTAATGCCGTGTTCCACCCTTGTCAGCCAGCTGCGGTTTTGTCATCCTAGCATTGAACACTGGTTCCCCCCTTAATAACATGTTTGATACATATATCTGTATTTCATAGGCACGAATTTATATCATATCCCTAACAATTCCCTCCCCTTCTTTATAAACACGTTAATTTGTGTTGTTTTCTAAAAATATTTCTATGTATTTTATTTTTAGCCAACTTTTAATACCCGTTTCCCATAAAATTTAAGCAATGCACTCGATATATTATATACAACACTTTTTGTATCTAGATAGTCTAATTTTCCCAATCCTCCTGAGGTGTCTCTTGATACTTTTGATATTCTGATTCATTACCGTTTAATTGTTTTTCAAATTTCGCTAAGGTGTTTGCAGCCCATTTGTGTGGATCTTCCTCCTCCAAAAATGTCATAATTTTTGAAACTGGATTTGTTTTTCCGGTCGCGCATTCTGGGTCAATAGGCATAGCTGCAATTTGCATACCTTGTACCACCGAATGTATTAGTCTAATAAAACAAGGAATCAGGCAGGGTAAGAAGACGATTCTGGGTATGGAACAGAGTATACAGAATATTAATTTCTTCCACCAAGCACCATTAGGGTACGTGAGCCACTCTATTGATTTCAGCGGCTAGACCTTGGATGGTCTCCCTTGTAATCGTCTATCTTAATGCAACATTCTGATTCGTTAAACTTCCCACAGACTCCCCCTTCTTCAGCCAGTAAGTACTCCAGGGCTATCCTATTTTGGTAAACAAAAGCCCTCATTTGGGAGTGCTGTTTTGACAGCAACTTGAGAGCATCTTCGGTGTGGTTTGATACAATTTCCACCACTGCCTGGAGTCCAATTAGCCAGTTCAGGAGATATATTGGGGTACGATAACCCCAGCTACCATCCTGAGCCCAAGTGGCTGGCCCATAATATTCAATAATGCATTGTGCCAGCCACTCCTCTTCCCCCCATTTTTGGTTACACCCAAATATAGGAAATTTCTTTCTTATCTCCCTCTTTTGGCGGTCCAGGGTCTTATATAACAGAGCCCCTAAGGAACTGCTTTCTGATCGAGGTAAGGTGAAGAAAACTGGTCTAATCAGTCCCAGAGTGCACGACCCCTGCCATTTCCGAGGCAATTCGCTAGAGGCTTTTTTTCCACAAATCAAATAAATACTGTTAGGTGCTTTCCAATTACTATTCACATTCCCTGGCCCATTCCAGTAATCTCTTAGGTCTTTCAAAGATAGGTAAGGGTTAGCACCAGCCATTTTATTCCAACAGAGCCAAATTTTCTCATCCACTCACATTTGTTATCTTTTTCTTGACTCTAATACCCTGAAGGGGGCTTCTGGCTGCCAGTTTTTACTTTTTGTGTCCAAATTTACAGCTAGAGTGGAGACGCAAGATTACTACTTCGGTATATTCCTTCCCCTCTCGACTTATGCAAATCATCCCAATTACTCGTTTGTCCAAGACCCATCCCTCCGATCGTTGTATTAATTTTGAGATTTTTGTATTATCCCATTTTAGTAATTGCTCTGGGGTTAACCCTTCACCTTTCCAAGGCCATTTTTCCGCTGATTTCAGCCCCCCACAAATCGAACAATTTGACAAACCTAACTCTGTGGCAATTTCTTGCATTAGGTCTATGAACAGATTCTTGTTATAATAGGGGATCCAGAAGCTTTCCCTTACCCCATCTGAGAACCAGAAACCCCGGAGGAGCGGCAGGGAGGTCGCCAGGCCAGCCGCCCCCCCAGCCGCCCTGCCTTCCCCACCCCCATCCTCGGAGAGGGGGGGGCAGACCAGCCCTGGCCAGGTTTGTCTGCAAACCACATCTCTTAGGACCCCTACCACAGCTAAGTCCTTTGGATTTCCTCTGAAAAATCCCCTGAGACGTACAAAATCGGTGAATTTTGGCAGTAAAATTGGAAAAAGCTGAGCTGATTGTATCCACTCTGAGAACAATGAAGCACATGGCAAACACCATGATGGCCATGTGGCCAGCGCTGCCCTTCGTGGGTGTGAAGGCTCACCAGCCTCCTTGGCTTCCCAAAATTCCCTGAGTGACTCATCGCAGAGCTCCTGCCCCTCAGAGGAGGGATACTCCCCTTTTGTGGGCCGAGCCCGGTCGGTGTCCCTGCCCCTGCTCCCTGCCCACACCCCGGGACAGCACGCCCCCTCCCTGCCGAGCGTGGGAACTGGATATGATGTCCCGGAAGCGACCCCATCCAAGATGGCGGCGCCCATATCAGACAAGTTGCCGGAGCAAAAAACAAATTATTACTATACTCCACAATGTAATTCCAAAGATTCTGAGGAAGAGTTTAATGGTCAAGGAGTCACAGATACCTGGCAGAGGATAAGAAAGGATGCAGTTCAGGAAGGAGAGTGGGAAATAGCATCAAAGCTAAAGTTTTTCCTGTGAAGTACACAGCAGGTGCTGCACCAAGAGCACATTGACAGCAGATTAATTTTGCAGAGTTAAAAGAGATTTGCAAAGCCTCTCATTTGTATGGTAGAGATTCTGTATATTTCAGTAGTCTTTTGCAAGCCACTTTTACAGCAAATATTTCCACTCCTCATGATTTAAGGCAGCTTTGTACATCCCTGCTGTCCCCAACCGAGTATTCTCTGTGGGAACTCAAGCTGTAGAAATGCAAACACAAGCCCTAGCAGAAGCTTTAATAGCATTCAAAGGTGCAATTGAAAATCAACAGTTGACAAGGGACTCATGTTATTCATGTGGTCAGAGAGGTCATTTTAAAAGGGGATGTCCTAGGATCCGCAGAAGGCCACTACCAAGAAACAGTGGATACAGAGGTCCCTGTCACAATACTAACAATTTTCACCCAGTACAGAGTTGTTCCTACCATCTGCCGGGAAACGTGCAGCCGAGCACGACGCAGTGGCGTGCTATGACACAAGAACCACTGTACCAGAAGCCACAGACCACTACAGGCCACCAAGTTCAGAACTGCAGCACATCTTTTCAGGACTTCCGACCACAATGTCCCCAGGTACCAGACTGGAGCCAGTGATGTTAACCAATGCCATTGCTCACACAGTATCCACAGGACAGCGGAGACCTGAACCACAGCCACGTCAGTTCTTAATAGTGGGAGTGAACAGATCCCATGCAAAAGGTTTTTATGTCATTCCAACTGTGTTATATGTCACTTGTTCACAAGAAATTACAGTGTTAGCTTTGTGTCCAGACCCTCCATGTTTTTTACCCAAAGGACTAACCATAGCACAGAACAACACAGCTGTCATCACTTGGACCAGGCACATCAGCCGCGGGCGGCCGCAACTCACCTGTGTCCTGAAGCCCCTCGGGAAAGCCATCACCCTCACTGGCCTGATAGATACCGGAGCAGACGTCACTCTGATATCGAAATCGAAATGGCCACAGGACTGGACCATCGTGCCTACGCTGGATCAGCTGGCAGGTATTGGTGGTCACTGTGAGAGCTTTCGAAGCTTACACTCAGTCACCTTTGAGGGACCTGAAGGTCATGTTGCCACCATGAGACCATTCATTGTAGGACCTGATATTGTTCTCTGGGGCGAGATCTTCTTTCGCAATGAGGGTTGAGGTTAGAAACTGGATTTTAACAAAAGCTGTTGATGGACAAAACACTTTAAAACTGACATGGACATCTAATACACCCATCTGGGTCAGCCAGTGGCCCTTGCCTGTAGAGAAGCTTGCTGCTTTGGCCAGTGGTATGTTGCAAAAATACTTTCCTCAGTTCGTGCACAATATCCAAATTCTCTCATATTACATTACATGGACAATATTTTGGTAGCAGCAGAACACCAAGCATCAATGCAAGAGACAACAGATCAGGTCATCATCTCTCAGAATCAGGCAAAAGCAATTGTCCAGTCATGTCCAGATTGTCAGAAATTATCCATACCAGCAATAGCAACAGGAGTTAACCCTCGAGGCTTAAATAGCCTGCAGATATGGCAAACAGATATCACTCAGTATCAGTCATTTGCAAAGTTCAAACATATACATGTATCAATAGACACCTTCTCAGGAGCAATTTTTGCTTCCACACATCAAGGAGAAAAACGTAGAGATGTGATTAAACATTTCTTACAAGCATTTGCATCCCTAGGTATTCCTCAGGAAGTCAAGACTGACAACGGACCAGCCTACATTTCTAATAAATTGCAGGAGTTTTTCAAAACTTGGGGTATCAAACATAACACAGGTATTCCACATTCTTCCACAGGCCAGTCTATTGTAGAAAGAGCACACAGGTCATTGAAAATGATCCTTGAAAGACAGAAAGGAGGGACAGAAGTGCTTTCTACAATAGAGAGGCTGAATAAAGCTGTATATGTTTTTAACTTCTTAAATAATTCTTTTATGGAGCAGGTACCACCAATTTTCAGACATTTCAACAATACCAGTCAAGCAAAGCTCAAGGAAAGACCACCAGTCTTCATCAAGGACACAGAGACAGGACAGATTTCAGAGCCCCATCCTCTTGTAACTTGGGGCCGGGGGTTTGCATCCATTTCTACAAATACAGGTCTTCGATGGATCCCTGCAAAGAATATCAAGCCACAGGTACAGCTGATCCGAGGGCAGCAGACGGCACCAGAAGAAGAATGCACAAACAACTGAGCGACAGCTAGAAACAAAGACTGTTTTCTAAGTTTGCACTAGTTAAAATTGTTTACAAAAAAGTTTTGCACTGAAAAAGCTCTGTATTGTTGTTGTGATAAAAGAGTTGTTAACCTACCTCTATGTAAAAATCATATATAGCCAGAAATGTGAAGCTTGCCTGGAAAAACACTTCACCAAAGTTAAGATAGAAAATTAGAAACAAAATTTAAAAATTATTGGCATTTCTGTTCATGCTCCCCTTTCTTTTTAAATATTTTGAAACGGTGGGGTGTAGGAATGTGCCCCCTAATGACAGAGTGGCAAAAACTAACCTTTGTCCCCCAAAAAAGGAAAGCCCAGAAGTTTCTCTGAACGATTAGGTGAAAAGCCACCTCATAGGACCTCAGGGACTTCACCAAACACTAGAAAACATCTAATTGGATAGAAGCCAAAAAGTCCCGCCTGATCAATCAGGTAGAAAAGAACAGAACAAAAGAGAAGAGGAGCTTTTGTGAAGTGTTTCTACGAGGAGCAGACTTCTGTACCTGGCTCGAGTTTTTCTGTTTGTTATTTTGCCTTTTATTAAACGTTTTTTGTTTCTAACACCGCAGCAGAAGCCATCCTGCTTATTTTATGCCCCCAAAGCAATAGCTGAGCTATCCTTGGGTGTATTAAGTGTTTTTCGAGGGCTTATGAGAACTGGTCTGAGAAAAACAATTTAATACAGTCCTTCGATCAGAACATATAAATCACTGTAACATATGCACTGGTGTCCAAGAGACCTGTAATTATGATTGTTTTGTTGTTGTGCGTTCAACTGAAGGTCAGTTTTGGTTGATTGCAACCTATATGTTGTATCCAAAAGACGTCTGGTGCTACACTTGAGCTCTCAGGTGGCATCTGTTGGCATTCTGTGAGTTGTTCTACTATTCTGGATGGCAAAGCAATAGCTGTGACTATTGGAGTTTTCGCTGGAATGACAAGTGGGGGGCGCCATGCTTGCACTAGAATTGTTAATTCTTCATTGCAATTCACTGAAGCAATAGATGGAAAAACTACTACTCCCAAAATGTGGTCTCTTTCTTTGCCTATAATCAGAAAATCTTGTCTCTTTTTTTCCTGTCACACCTGTGGGTACCACATCATGATAATCATGTAGAAAGTAGACTACTTTGGACGTTGTCAGTTTGCATTGTGCCCCTGGGGGCAGCAGTTTAGGGCACTTGGCAGATGGCTGGCAATCCAGTGAATAGAATTTGGCCTGAGCAATTCACACATCTGGCCCCTTCAAAGCTCTCTGGCTGCTGGAATGCCACTACGGTGAGGTGGTTTTGTACCTTTTGCTGGCTCTGGGCAATTCTTTACTACATGTCCAGGCTTTCCACATTGATGGCATAATCTTTTGGAAGTCTCATTTTGCAATGCCTTATTGTTCTGCTGAAGTGTCAAGCTGAGGGCATTGAGGGCTTTTGCAAGTTTCTCATCCCTTGCTTCTGCCTGATTTGTAAAAGCTTTTCCAAATCTCTCTCCCAGGGTATTTTCTAGAATGGTCGCTATGTGCCAATTTCACTGCAAGCCTCAATCATTTGGAGCAAGGCAGGTTCAGGATCCGGCAACCTTCAGATAACCTTTTCACATCCTTCACTGGTGTTTGCATAAGCAAAGTTGCAAAGCAGAAGTGGACAAGCCACTTCACACTATTTCTCTAGAGCTTGTGCCAGGCAGTCAATAAATGCTGAACTCTACTGGCTCTACTGGCCCTTGTGTTATTTCTGTATAAGTCCCTTCTGGAGTCCCCAGTGCCTGAGTCAGCTGCAGGGCTTTGCAAGAAGCATTTTGAATATCATTAAGTACTACTCTAGGCAGGTATGCTGCTTGATCTTCACACCTGTCATGTGGAGGGCCTCCTGCTAAATCTGCCAGTGTCAATGCAGCGTAGGGGCCCCCAGCATAAGTTTCAAGTAATCTATTCAAGAATTTTCTCCACTTCACTCAGAATCACAGGTGCATTGTGATTCTGTCAATATTATGGAGGAGATATAGCAACAGCCGTATGGTGTTACATCTACATTACAATATATTCCTTTCAGCAATTGCTTGAAATACAGTGAGCCTAATCCATTTTCCCTTACCACTTGTTTCAAATCTTTAATATCACCACAGTTGGGGCTTGAGATTGATGACTCTGATTCTTCCTCAGAAACAAAGCAATCACCGTCTCCCCCTCTGTCCATAATAGTCCAGTGGTTGCCTTCTTCAATATCATATTCAGTCACTTCATCCTGGCCTCTCTCCTCTTCAAGAGTTTCTGTACAGACCACGTTCTCTGCAGTGAAATTATACCTCCAGAACTCTGCAACATGAAGCAGAATTCCCAGTCACACAGGAGCCACTGGGCACACTGCCTCCCCTGAGGTGGCACTCATGGCCAGGAGGGCACTGTAATGCATCCCCAGGGAGAAGGGACATGGGGCAGGATGGGCTCCATAGCTGAGAACTCAGTGGTCAGCCTTGACCATTAACTCTGACCGACTTTCATTCCCCTCCCTGGAACCCCACCCTAAATCCCAGCCTCCCCACCCTGGCATCTCTCCTCCAACATCAGCACAAACAGAGAGTTCCATCTCTGGAGGGGGGGATATGAGGTGGGTTATGGTGTCTTTCCTCCATGAAAGGCTGACCAAGAGTATGAGGTACTTCCTATTTCCCCTCCCAGGATTTCTGCTTAGGTAAAGGTTTTCCACTGGGATTTGAAGAACTTGAGTCCAGGTACCCAGCTGGGAAAACTGCTTCAAGGCAGCATCACCAGAGCAGCCACTAGCACCCTGCCCTTCACACCCAGGACCTCCTTTGCTCTGAACCCAGGCCCTAGCAAGGATTTCCATCTGGAAGTTTTCCATCAGAAAGCTTTCTCTTCCACAGGCTGCTGCAAGAAAGCTGCTGGCACCTTGCAAAGCTGTTGATGTGGGGTGAGGGAGTCACTTTGTGGAGAGGGAAGCTGCAGCCAGCAGACCAGACTCTCAGAGGTCAGGGATACCAAGCAGGGGCAGTCGCTTTCCCCAGCACAGCGAAGGGTCTTACTCTGCAGGAAACCATGGATGAAGGAGATCCTCTCTGGCAGTGGCTGCTCCAGCACGGACTCCCCCTCCTTGCTCCCGTGGCTGGAAGAGTGCAGGGTTTGCATTAACCTCTTCTGAAGGGATTAGACCAACACCAAGTTTTGTGCAGCAGGGTTTGCTGAGCCAGGGGCTGGCTCTAGGGCGCTGCTCTGCCTTCTGTCCCCACACCAGGCCAGCAGAGCCAGGACCACACGATGCACGGGAGCAGAATCACCCGGAATCACCCTGCTCGGAGAGCAGCTGAAGCCGGACAGCCGACACCCCCTGGCACTGCTTCCTATTCTGCCTGCCAGCCCTGGCATCCAGCATAGCACAGGGAGCTTGTGGTGGCCCCACTGGCCAGGAAGCACCACAGGGGCCAGTCCGTGCATGGAGCCTGGGGCTTTTCTTGCTGGATTTTGGGGAGCATGAAGCTTCCTCATGCACTTATTTGTGACAACACTCTTCCTGAGCAGCCACCAGTTCATGGAATATCATGAGTTGGAGGAGACCCACAAGGGTCACTGAACCAAACTGCAGCTCAGAAATAGCATGCCCAAAACCCACACCAATTACGCTTGAGCAGCACTGCTTCAGTACTCCCAAGGTGCCAAAAACAAGAACCTGGACTGGGGCAGAGGCTGCCAGGAGGATTTGCTCCTCCTCATATACTTCCCCTCGTGGCACCAGGAGCTCTTCAGATCAGCCAGCTGCTTCAGATCACCCTGCTGGCACCCCACTTTATCAAGCAATGGCCAGGCCTCTTCAGAGAGCATGTGCCACCAGGATCCCTATTAATCCGAGCTGGAGCACAGACCCAGGAGATTAACCAGGTCTGACTAAATATATCTGCTGTGCCGTCAGCTCCTTCCTCCCCACCCACTGCAGGCAGATCCCTGCTCCAGGCAGGCTCTCCTTACCCCACACAGGAGGTAATTATAGTAGACAGGCTCCCAGTGAGCCTCCCACCGGAAGGGTTTGAAAGCAATGCATGGCAGCCTCACACCCTCTCAATTTGTTTTGCCAGCTCCTTAACCACCAGGATTTGTCCCACCTCTGATGCCCATTATGGCCTGTAGATTTTAGTTGCCCCTTGCTCCCAGGGAACAAACACAATTCCTGAAGGAGGCATTCCTCCCACTCCTGCCCAGTCACCTCAGGTCCCAGGATGGAGCAAACAGGCTCCATCCTGACCACACTATACTCAGCAGCAGCCTGACATTCCCAGGCAGTCTCCATGACCAGATCAAGCCATTCCAGCATTTCTGGTTACTCAACAGGAAGGGTGAGCAAAGTTTCTCCTGCAAACACCCATCTGCCCAGAACAGTAGGAACTTGGCTACCCTAGGACCTGCTCCAGCCACAATCCCTCCTGTGACAAGCCCCAGCATCGTGCCCCAAAGCTGCCAGTGCTGGCAGCAGCACCTATACAGCGAGCTCTGGCACAGGAGGGGGAACTTTCCTAATCAAGGAGAGCAGCAACTCTTGCATCCTCAAGAGATGTCATGGCAGCCTATCAGGTCCCTGCGCAGAACTAAAAACAACAAAAAGGTAAAGTATAGTAACTATGTTACTAAATGCCTTAGGCCCAGCACCAGGCATTTCTGCCCACCAAGGGAGGCTGTGTCTTTACATCTGGCCAGCTGTGCGGGGCAGCCAGAATCCTCCTGCTTCCCCACAGGCTCAGAGTGGAGAGCAATGCTGAGCAGCAGCCAGGTCCATTCCCACAGATTAGGATCCTGACAAAGGGTCAGTGGAAAACTGCTGCTCAGGCTCCTCATTCGACCCGCACCTCGGGGGCTGGCGAGGGGCCGGGCCGGAGCCGTACGCTGCGGCGAGGCGGCCAACTGGGGTTAATCCGCCATGAGCACGGCGAGCCGGCTGAGCGTTCTGCTCCCAGAGCGCGAGAGCTACCGCGTGTCCCTCAAACACGGATAACCGGATGGATGGCTGTTGAGTCTAGCCAGGACTCAACAGCTGTTGGTAATAAACAACTGTAGGGCGGCACTGGAAAAACATCCTTGTTGTAGTTCCTGCACTGTAGGATGTGAGCATAGAACAAGATTAAGACCAAGTGTGTAATTTACTAATAAAACCCTCTGACTTTGTACTTTCCTTTCGACCATGAGCATTTATGAATCTTAGCTGCTTCCTTCCCCTTAGCTGGGTCATCATACCTTCTCTGTTCCCTTGCCCTCTTGGCCCTGTGGGACATGATCAAAGAAGTGACAAGGGACAGACAGATGTGTGTACCACCCACCCAGGGCATGGCTCTCCCATCACTTCCATCCTGTGTCCGACAGAGGACAGTGGAGACAGGCACTGGATGAATGTGGCTTTATCTACTGTGGCAAAAAATAATAGTAATTTTAAAAAACAAACAAATGAGCAAACAAAAAAAGCAAAATAAAGGTCTAAACATGTAAAAATGAGAAGGGATGGTGTTGGAGCCACCAGGCCCCATGCAGAGCATCACATCTGGCTGGCTCCAGCCCACCCATCCTGGTGACCTGGCACATGGTGCTGACCCACACCAGGGCCTCCTCACACTGGCTGTTCCCTTTGTGCTTGTCCCTGTGCAAGGCAGCGTCCAGCTGACACAGCCTCCTCCCCACAAACACCCACCCACCCACTCACAAGGAGGAGAAAGCCTCAAGCAATGCAGGTGGGCTTGACGTGCCAGTGATGGGCACCTTGGCATTTAGTAGGAAATAGGGTATCTGTCCAAGTTCTGTGGCAGCAGCACGGGGAGGGAAGGGATATAAAGAGAAAAAAATGGGGAAAAAACCAAAAACAACCCAAAGCACTGAAGCAGCAGTGGTGGGGGCAGGTTCAGGGGAAGCCAGACTGTACTACCAGTTCTTTGGTGTCGACCTGTGTCACAGGTGACTACTGAAACCCCCAGTTATCTCAAAGAAACTGTTGCAGGAAGTTAGCCTCCAGTCCTAAGGAGTCCCAAAGCCCATCCTGGGCTTTCCTCCCACCTCTAACAAGGCCTTAAACCTGACCTAGGCTTTGCCCTCAGCTCTAAAAAGTCATGTCAGGGCTCTGGGCATTACTGCTCCTCCAGGATGAGGATATGTCTCTGGGGAGCATGGCAAGGGCTCAGGGCTCAGCCCAGCCCTGCTCACCTGCTGCAGGTCAGCAAAGGCAACAGGTCTGCAAAAGCACTTGATGTGGTTGGTTAGTCAGAGATGGCAGCAGTGGGAGCTTCTTCCAGTGTGTCAGGTTGTTGCCAGGTTTGTGCTGTCAGGGGAGAGCAGCGAACATCAGTGCCATGCCAAGACATGGGGACATCCAGAAGATGGGTGCTGCACCCCCAGGCATCCAGCACCCCCAGGAGGAGAAAGGGAGAGCAGTGGTGCTGCACTCCCAGCATCCAGCCCTCTCCACTCCCTACACCAGAAGGATGAGGGAGCTTCCAGCTCTCCTACACAGGATGTGGCTCCTTCAAGCAGAAGCAGCCACATCCAGCCCCCCACCATCTGCCCCAAGGGCTGGGTGAGCACAGGAGCCCTTTGTCCTGGGCTCTGCTGCCTGCACTGCCAACAGCTCTCCCTGAGCAGGTTGCACCCTACTCTCTGAGATGAGGCAGTCCTTCTACATGCCGAGTTCACTCCCCCAGGCCAAAACCCCAGGGACCTGCCCAGGGACACACACAGCTGTGAAGGACTGTGGGCACCCCAGGGAAGAAGTGCAGGTCCCACCTGTACTGCCTGGCTTTGTCCATGTACTCATGCTGCTCCATGCCCTGGGAATCCGCTGCCAACACGTTGATGATGTTGCTGCAGAGACACAAGACAATGGCTCCCACTGGAGGCTCATTGCTCCCCCTGAGTTCCCTCCCCATCTCAGAGCGTCCTCTGACCAGGGCAGACAAAGTCCCACACCCGCTCAGCATAGGTGTTGCTTCAGTCATGGCTTTTGTTGCCCAGGATATATAAGGGAATATAAAATGGAAGAAGAACCTGGAATCTCACTTGTGGCTTGGCAGGATGGACCATACATGAGCAGAGTTGTGGTGGGGTCACAATAGAAAAGTCAGAGAAACAAGGGGAGATCTCTGCCCCACAGAGTCCTCCCTGCACCCCAGGATGTCCTGCTAGTGACTGACCCTTCTCCAGGACGAGCTTGTGATTCTCCACCACCTCCACCTCCAGCTCTTCCTGTTTCTTTCTCTCAAAAGCCAGCTGCCCCTTCAGATACCACAGCTGAAACTGGGGGTCTGCATGAGGTCCATCATGGGTGAAGATGGGCAGGCTGCAGGGAGCTGGATTATCACAAACTGGATTATTCTGAGCCACTGCAGGCCCCATGCAGCCAGACCCGCTCTGCTACCCCCATCTCTGGGGCAGGTTCTCCTGTGGCCTCTTGTCCCAATGCCAGGCACCACCAAGCAGAGCCTGGTCCATGCTCTCACCCCTCCCTGCAGGCACTGACAGACACTGATGAAGTTCCCTCAGTCATCTCCTCTTGAGGCTAAACAGCCCCAGCTCCCTCAGCCTTTCCTCATAAGAGAGATGCTCCAGTCCCCTCACCATCTCCGTTGAGAGCTTTGTAACAAGCTGGCTCCTGGATAAGGGCCACGGCCAGATTAATCTGCCTGAGATACAAACAGGAGGAATGTAGAGGATTTTGTAGATAGTTAGCTAGCTAACAGAAATCATGCTGGAAGCAAGAAGGAGACGAGGATAAAAGCGGCAAGGTCACTGTGCCCTTGCCGAAACTTGAGGTTGTAGGAGAAGCTCGTTAGCTAGCAAGAATGAAGGAACGATAGTAGAAACCATAACAAGGTGAACACAAGAATGTAAACGTAGACGTAGTTGACTGATAAATGACTAACCAATGATGAGCTCAATTTTTGCAATATGCATTAGCCTTATTAACACTGCTATAAATGTGTGTGCCTATTCAATAAACTTTTGAGGCTTGTTGTTCATCATCTGGTGTGCAAGTCTTCCTTCTCCATCACATCTCTGTAACCTCCACAGGACCCATTGCAGGAGCTCCCTGTCTCTCTTGTCCTGAGGAGCTCAGAACTGTACACAGCACTCCCAGAAGTGTCTCACCAGGGCTGAGCAGCGGGGCAGGATCACCTCCTTTGACTTGCTGGCAATGCTATTCCTAACACATCCCAGAATCCCATTGGCCTCCTTAGCCCACAGGGCACTGCTGGCTCAGGGACAGTTTGTTCTCCACCAGGACCCCGAGACCCTTCTCCATAGAGCTGCTCCAGTAAGTCAGCCCCCAGCCTGTGCTGGTGCAATACTGAGAGTCCAGTCTGACAGTGATTTTCAATAAGCATCTGGATTAAATTGGTTTGGCTAAGGGAAGTAGAGGAATTTTTCAGGTCCCTTACTATAATGCAGACATTGAAGGGCTGGAGGGCATCCAGAGAAGGGTAAAAGAGCTGGAGAAGGGTCAAGAAGGCAAGTGTAGTGAGGAATGACTGAGGGAGCTGGGGGTGCTCAGCCTGGACCAAAGGAGGCTTGGGGGGATCTTCTTCCCCTCTACAAGGCTCTGACAGGAGGGTGGGCCTAGGTGGAGGTTAGGCTCTTCTTCCATGTATAGGGGACAAGAGACAATGGCCTCAGGTTGTGCCAGGGAGGTTTAGGATGGCCCCAGCTTCCTCAGCCTTCCTCCTAAGAGAGATGCTCCTCCCTTCATCATCTCTGTAACCTCCAGTGGAGCTCTCCAGGAGCTCCATGTCTCTTTTGGACTGAGGATCCCAAAACTAGACACAGCACTCCAGATGTGCCTCACCAGGGCTGAGCAGAGGGGCAGGATCACTCCCTGACCTGCTGGCAATGCTCTTCCCAATCCATCCCTGGATCTCCATTGGCCTCAGCCACAAGGACACTGCTGGCTCAGGGATAGTCTGTTCTCCACCAGGACCCTCAGAGATGCTTCTCTCACCCGACCCTTACTTTGGTACTGACAGACTTGCACATGGAGATCAATCCATCTTCTGACAGCTAGAATCAGGGATTTTCTACTGCCCACTCATAGGCCCATGTGCATACACAAGCAATGATGTTACTGATTTTTTCCCCTCCTGGACCACAAAATACTCAGACAAGCTCAAGTCCCTACTCATACATTTGTGGAGGGGCTTTGGAACAGCTGGAGGATATGTAAGAAAAAAAAACCCCAAAAACAAAACAAAACAAACAAAAAAAAACCCAAAAACCACCAAACCAAAAAACCCACAATTAAAACCAACCTGTCCTATGACACCCAGTTATCACTACACACAGGCCAATCAATAAACCTACTCTGAACTTTGGCTTATTTCTCAGCTTGAGTTTAAAACCAAACCTAAACCTTTCTTCATGGCTAGTCATGCCTTCAGCTCAGCTATAGAAGTTACCCCATTTTCACTTAAAGAGCTAAAAGCACATAGACAATTTAACTTTTTTTTGTGTGTGTGTGTCTGTATCTTCCTCTCATTCCATCCTCCCCCAGATATTTTCAGTGCAACTCAGCAACTTTCAGCTACTCAAATGCAGCCCTGCAGTATTTTTGGCAGAAACTAAGATTTTTTGTCATGGTAGATTGATATAAGTTTAAAAAAATACAAAGGCTGTTCTGATTTATTATGCACCATTGCTACTTGCATTTCAAAATTAAAACATTTTATCAGTCTGATCCAACTTAATAAAGAAATCATAACAAGGCAGTGTAGTATTACAAATTTATTGAGTTTTGTCAAAGTAATTTTTCAGCGTTGAAAATTTCACACATATAAAACAACTTCTATGCATTAAAACCAAAGTATGGATTCTTTTTTTAATTTAAAGCAAGTGCTGTGCTTTTTTAAATATCTCACGAACCAAATTCTTCAGTTATAAAGCTGATAAAAATAATTGATACACCACTAAAGTTTTTTCTTCAACATGTGAAATTCATCTCTTTGGGAAACAATACTTTTTAAAATTGTATCATGAAAGATACAGACCTGAAAAAGGATAAACAATCATACACAAGGCATAAACGTTACACAGAGTAACTCAGACATTTTATAAAGAGACCTGGAAAAGTACCTAAAATAGTGATATTTATTTAGTATAAAATTTCAATAATAAAATATTGCTCATAATAAATAAGAAAACATGAGTTTCATTAATACTGTTCTCCCCTTAAAGCTCTCTTGGATGTAACAGGATCAGACCTGATCAAAAGACAAATTTTTGTTTTGTCCTCCATAAGAAGGAGGCAGGTTTACAGGCTTCAAGTCATTCTTTGCTAGAAACTATTTTATCATAAACAAAACACAGAATTCATTTCAAGGCTCATGCGTAGTTATGGGAAAAAAATAATAATCCCCAAATGTGAATAAACCTTATTACAGCAGATTTTAATACCCAAAATATTTGCCCTTTTTGTTAAACCCAAAATGGAAAAAGATTTCCCATGGATTACGAATACAAAGAGAAAGCTGCCCAAGTTTTCTCAAAAGCTTCTAAATATGGGTGCAGCTGTACTTAATGGTTATCAATGCTGTTAGGGACAGTTTGCTCTAGGGGGGATGGAAGTTGTTTCCCTTTATATGGGGACGTTGGATTTCATCCCTGCTCTTCCCATCTGCAGACAGGGCAGTTTGGAGCAGTTCTTCAGCAGCTGCTCGATGGCGATGTGGCGCACGTTGAGCTCGGAGGCCAGGGAGTCCTTCTCCTGGACCTGCTGTGCCAGCTCTTCAAACACATCTGCAACAACAGCACTGGGTCAATGCACTTGGTCCCTGTACTGACATAGGCTTAGGAAGCAGCGACAAACAACACTGGGGAAGAGGCACAGATATTTAAGTGGGATCATGTGCAGGAGTTCTGCTTTTCCTGGTTCCAGCACAGCTTTGTATGCACTGCAAACAGAACAGCATCACTTTGTTTCTAGTTATAGACAACCTGAGCCAAGGTGGATCAGTTTAGAACTGAAAACAAAGCTTACTCTGGCCTGGATCAGCAGTGGTGTGGCAGCAGGACCAAGGCAGTGATTGTCCCCCTGTGCTGGGCACTGGTGAGGCCACATCTCAATCCTGTGTTCAGTTTTGGGTCCCTCACAGCAAGGACATGGAGGTGCTGGAGCATGTCCAGAGAAGGGCAACGGAGCTGGGGAAGAGTCTGGAGCACAAGTGTGATGAGGAGCAGCTGAGGGGGCTCAGCTTGGGGAAAAGGAGGCCCAGGGGGGACATCACTCTCTGACAGGAGGGGGCAGCCAGGTGGGATCAGGCTCTTCTCCCAGGTAACAAGTGACAGGATGAGAGGAAATGGCCTCAGTTTGCACCAGTCAAAGTTAGATTAGATATTAGGAAACATTTATTCATGGAAAGGGTTGTCATGCATTGAAACAGGCTACCCAGGCAAGTGGTGGAGTCACCATCCCTGGAGGGATTTAAGAGACATGGAGATGTGGCATTTAAGAACCACTTGGCTTTGTGGGGGCCTTAGCAGTGATGGGTTAATGGCTGCATTTGATGATCTTAAGGGTCATTTTCAATGAGCCTTAACAATTCTATGGTTCTAGTCAAATTCTTAAAGAGAATACTGTGCCAATTTGCAGCACCAAAGCAGATTACGTAATGAAAGCACCTAGAAATCTCTCTATATCACACATTTCCATGCAAAACAAGAGACATCAGTTAAAAACTTAACTGACAGAAAAGTAATCAAAATTTCTTTTTTAAAACCAGACCTTTTTTTATGACAAAGCACCACAAACCCAAAACAAAGAGTATTGAAAAATTCTCACCCTGGATTTGCTTGAGCAGTTTTTCATTAAGTTGCTTTAGCTCTCCTAGAGTCATTGTAGTCACTGCAACAATAAAATCTGTTATTACTACTACCAAAGTCACATAAGCATCCCTAAGCAGACTCCGACTTTCTCAAGATCTCTCCTATTTGAATCCTAATAATCAAGAGATGCGTGGCAGTAAGTCAGAGACAACAGTACTTATCAGTGATTTGGGGAAAGTTTGAAAATTCTCTTTTTAATGTTGACACAGACAAGGATTTACTCCATTAGAAAACCTCTCCAATGTCAAAGCCCTAAAAACAGTAGCATCCAGAGTCAGAACTGCTTGGCACATTTAAATACTATACCCTCCCCTGACTGTAAAACATGATTTCCCCAGTGTAACCCATGAAAGCACAGCTGTTTAATTGTGGACAATTAAAAGGGGACAATTCTGAGGTAAGTCCTGCCTGCAAGAAGCAACTTCCTGACAGAATTTTCAGCATGTGGCTCCCTGTTTTGGTTATCAAGGTTTGTGCTTTATGCATACAGGAATAACTTGCACAGTTTGTACTGAGTATCTCAGTGACAAATGATGAAGGACAATCCTGGCTTGATATGAAGACCAGCATATAAAAAGAGGTTTTCTTCTGTGCTCCTGGTGAGAACTGTAAGATCCTCTGTATCATTCAAAAGCCCTTCTGGATCTCAGGTTCTGTGCACTGATCACCCTCACAGAAAATACACATTAAGCCTCAGAGGAGGGAACTGTGAAAGCGTTCTTCACTGCCCTTGATCAACAGCAGGGAAGCACTGGCCTGCTTCCTAGGATTCCCTCAACCCAGCAGTGGACACACATGGTGCCATGGCTGCTGCTGAGATGCCCTTGTCACCATGGTGAAAAGCGACAATCTGAACACCACAGGGGGTACTGGGCAACCACAGCGGGTACTGGGCACTGGCACAGCCTTTTAGACCTTGCAACTCTAAAATACTGTTCTTAAACTTCAGCAAAGCTGTTTCTGCTGCAGCTTAGCAAAGCTGTCATTGCATACTTGAGAGAAAAAATGATGCTGCAGCTTTTTTCCAGAGATTTCTCTGTGCAAAAGGCTTCTACATGGCAAATTTAAAGTCCTGAATTCTGAAAAAGATGGGTTTTAGCTACCCACTGGATTATTTGATTATCCTAAGCTTTCTCTTTCAAAGTTTCTCACAGCTGGCAATTGTGGGATGTTAAACTGCTGACAGTACTGCCAAATCAAAGAAGCTGGCAACAGCTAAGACCTGGTACTCAAGACATAATCCCAGCTAAGAATAAAACAGATTCACCTTTCTCCTCCATCAGCCAGGTAAAATGGTGCTCCTTCCTACCTTCAGCTATCAATAAACCTGAAAAAACCCTTCTCACACTTTACCACCCTTTAAGCACCATAAAAACCCTGACCAAATTTAATATAGTAACTAACAGCTAAAAATGTCAAGATTTTCCCCCTTTTATACCCAGTGGTAGTATTCTTCAGTATTTTCATTAACATTTTGTCATCTGGCAGACAGACTGGTTCACATGTTTCATGTGAGTGTTTTGGGACAGGACTGTTTCATGGCACATTATTCTGATAGAGAAGGGAAAGGGAGAAGGAACAGAGTACTGAATTTATATGGTAAAATATTATTCGATCCACAGCTGAGGCAAACTGAAAAAATACTGGCCAAGCTATTTACATTTCCATTAATACTTTTTTCAGTAAACAGCTATGTTGTTAAGACTGAAAGTATTCCAATAAGAAGGTACCTAATTCTGGCAGTCTAAGTTTACATGTAACATACAAACTTAATCATAGAGCCTCCAAATGAATGTCTTTTAAAGGTAAATATTGCAAGATACAAGCAAAAATGCCTCAAAGCTGTATTATGTAGTCAGAAGAAAAAACCTGCTATTGTGCTCAGTGCAGATTTAGGTCTGCATCCTGAAATCAAAGACTGGACATAAATTCCATGTCACTAACTTCAGTTAGACAACCCCATAAACCGGGTCAAGCTTCCCTAATTCCTCTGTCATATGCTGTCCTGATTTATGTAATCCCAATTTATGACTCCAGTGGACAGGTGGTCAAACAGCCCAGTGTAGTATCTGCTGTGATTTATGGCTTTAAGGCTACTAATTCACTACAAATGCAACATGACACATCATGCAGCAGTTAAGTAAAATCCTTTCATAAAGAATGAGAAATGACTCAGCTTTGCAAGGACAGAGTTGTCAGTTCGTTAAAAAAAAGCGAGACTAAAGAAGCCAATTCCAACTTTTTACAGTACCGCTGACTCTTCTGACATTCTGATTCCATTATGACCTTGTTTTTCATAATCTGTTTTTCCCTGGAATATTTTATCAGTGCTTTTGTTTTCTTTCTCAGGTCTTTTGAAATTCAGAAACCCTCTCCAATTACTTTCCTCATCTACAAATGTAAGAGTGGACATACACCAGTTCAGGACCAAGTGCTGCCTAAAAAGCAGGATGGTAACAGCACATACCTCTAGGAAACTATTTCTAACACATTTCATGCAGCCTGATTCCAGAGACACTAAAATATCCTAGCTTTTTCTAAAGATTTCTTCTAGTGGTCTTCTTAACAGGGAAACTAATTTTCTGTTATTTTCAGCATCACCACAGTCATCAAAAGATAGTTCAGGTTTTCTGCTACAGCCTTTAGGAGGACATGGTGGCAGGAGGGCCTTCTCAGTTTCTTATGCTCAACAAACACAAGGAAAAAAACAAATCCAGTAAAATGCACTGGAAAGTCTGTACTATTATTTCACAAGTTTGTTCTGCTACATGACCTCTAATTTCCTCTGCTGTTTAGGGCAGGTCTCCGTGAAATGTAATTCAGGGCACTGTGCAAGTTCACTAAGAGAGAGATTTGCAGGAGCTGAGTAACCTCCACCTCCACAGCCAGGGCTGTGCAACTTGCAGGAATGACATACAGAAATGAAATTTTTTGCATAAATTAGACATGTCCTGTATCACACTGGGCTACAGCCATGAGTAAAAAAAAACAAAACAAACCAAAACAGAACAGCCAAACCACCCTATTTGCTCAGCCAGGTAGCTCTTTTTTCCCCACAGATTTTGTATCCTGGACTTCAGGATGAGAACTAATGCCCTGTGGAGACACAAAATGGTCAATAGGTATTTGAAAGAATGTCCTTGCTTGCTAGGCTGTGTGTAAATGGATGTATACTCACGTTCCTCCCTGCTGTGCTGAGGATGTCTCCTGTGAACACTAGCAAGTGAATCACCTTCAGCTTTTTCAGCTTTCTGGACCTGGCTGCGGTTGGACCACAAAACGCTGCTGCAACAGAAGGTAGCACCGAGTCTGAAATCAGTGGATTCTCTTGGTTCCAGCAGAGTCTGTGAGCAGCTTGAAATGCCTCCAGATTTCCCATCTATCCATTTTGCAGAGTATCTGGGTACTGGGGAGTCAAACTGTGGGAGTAATTTTCTATCAGTCTGATGTCTGAAGCTAAAAAGCTGGTGTTGGGATGGTTTTGAGCTTTCAGAATCAGAGTCTAAATCCTTGTTTTGTGCATATTGTATGATCCAGTTAATTTTTTTGCTCAAGATATTTTTTACTTCTGCATAAGGACTTTTAGAGAGCTTTGATCGCGGACAGTCCTGATTTGCTATTAAGTGGAATTTTTCAAAGCAGTCTCTGTGCCCCCTTAAAGATCTTGTATGTAGAAGATCTGACTTTGGTACTCCTGTAAAGACATAACAGAAAGAAGTTCACTTACTGTTAGTTTTTTAATATCTTTACTTACAACAACCAAGAAAACAAAAACTTTAGTGATGCTTTCCTACTAACAGTCTTACCACTGAAGCAAACAAGGGTACCTCACAGTGCAAAATTTGTGAAGTTTCCCTCAGGCTTGAGTCCTTGTCACACAAAGTGTTTTGCACACCATGATCTCTGGAGCAGGACTTCAGCGTGTGCCTCTTGCACAGTGACAGAGATGAAGCAAACTGACAACTTCACACATGCTGCATGCCCCCTACACACAAGTGTATAAGCTGCAGAAGTAAAATAAACCCAACTGTGTACCAGCAAGTTCTATAGAACGATCCTGAAGAGCAGTCTGACAGCACTCATACCAGCTCCCATCTTCTATGCATAATGTTATGAGCCATCTGCTCAAATACTGCAGGGTGCAGCCTTGTCTCATTCAAGTGGTCAAACGTAGCTCAGATTTCAGTCACAGTTTATTATTTGCACTGGTACAAGCCTGCAGCCTAGCTAGGGAAGCAAGCTCTATTAAACAACTGCCCAACATTAAACTGTCCTGAAATTCATTTGAGGTGTGCTGGTTTTGGCTGGGATAGAGTTCATTTTTATCACAGTGTAATACGAGGCTGTTTTGGATTTGTGCTGCAGTGTTTTCATTATCACTGAGCAGGGCTTACACAGTCAAGGCCGTCTCTGCCTCTCTCACCACCCTGACAGCGAGCGGGCTGGGGGCACGCAAGGAGCTGGGAAAGGACACAGGTGGAACAGCTGATCCCAACTGACCCAAGGGATATTCCACAGCATATGGCATCATGCTCAGTGTGAAAAGCTGGGGGAAGAAGCTGGAAGGGAGGAATGTTTGGAGTGATGGCGTTTGTCATCCTAAGTCACCGTTATGCATGACAGAGCCCTGCTCTCCTGGGGATGGCTGAACACCTGCCCAACCATGGGAAACAGTGAATGAATTCCTTATTTTGCTTTGCTTGTACGGGCAGCTTTTGCTCTCCCTTTGAAACTGTCTTTGTCTCAACCCACAAGCTGAAATTCTCTCCCCATCCCACTGAGGTTAAACCATGACATCACACAAGATGGATGTTTATTCTCCTCTTTGCTCATCCTCCCTCAAAGACTGTTCAAATAGCTACAGCAGGTAACTTAAACCTCTAAGTAACTGCTAGTGATTGACAGGTTAAAAAGGAACACAATCTGTGAAGATCTGCAGTTGGTGAGTGAACACAGATGGTATGAGAAATGACTATTCCAGAAAGTTAATAGTGCCCCAGTACAAAACGACGTTCTGCAACTTCAGTGGATATTTATTTTTCTTCACATACACAGTAGATTTAGAACCAAGTCCAGAATAATAAACAGTTTGTCATTTATCTCAGTACCCCATGTATTACTTGGGAGGGTCTCAATACAATGAAAACCAATTCTGTCTAATAAGTTTGTCACTGAAAATAACAATAACATGCCTGTGAATCAGAGGTTGAAAGTGCTAATGCCGAAGTATTTAGAACAACAAACAATGTAACTGGATCTCAATCTAGGCAACATGAACCAAACTGCAGCAATCCTATCTTTTAGCCATGAAAAGTGATTAAAAAAAAAGAAAAACCATGAAATGCAACAGGTAACAAAACCTGGTAACAGAGACATTTACAGATGATTAGAACAAAGCTACATGTTACAACAAGTCTCAGTTCTAGTTGATTTACGCTCCTAAATTCTTCTGGTAAAGTGTAATCTCCCCATCCCATACGATAAAAAAGTGATACAGTGTTTTTGTTAAATTACTGAATCCCACAAAATCCCACACTACTCTCAAAACTAATCTGAAAAGGTAAAATTTTATTTTCTGGCTGAGTTTCTGAGAGTGCACACAATTTATGGGGCAGAAATGTCTAAAAAACTGGAAAATAAAAGAAAACAGCAGTGGAATTAATTTTGTTCTTAGCACCAGGGGAAAAAGGTAAACTCATGAAAACAGATGTTCCTTCTGTTCATGAGGTAACTAATAGAAGAAACGAAACTCACATACTAACCAGAGGCAACTTTTAAGAAGGAAGCTCTGGAGTAAAGTACACTCTTTACTCCAGAAGTAAGAGTTAGGGGGCAGAGTGCCCCCTTTCAGTGGGCAGTCAATATTCTCACTCCACATCTCAAAATACTTTTCAACCTTTCAGCAAATGAATACTCACCAACTTATCTTAAACTCTGCATTATCTGCTGCCTACTTGCAATGCTATTTTACCTCTCTATCTTTACAGACACTTAAAAAAAACCCAACAAACGTTTCTATTGAAAGCAAGAAAGGCAAGTAATTTGTTTTCATGACTTATCAGCGCCATTTAAATAGAGCAAGCCTGCTTAACTCAAGTAGCATGATGGAAACCTTAAGTCTTTAAGCCATCAAGGGAAAGCAAACAATGTCAAGTGAAATTATAAGGCAAATATATTCACAACACTACAAACCCTAGAAAACTAGAGTGATTTGTTAAGTGTTACTTGCCTTACCCAAGTAATTCTTCAACATTCTACTTTGCTGCTGCTCATAGTGCTTTCCTTTACTTAAAGAAAAGAATCAATGGGCTGAAAAACATGTTTTGCACAATTTTCCATACAATAATGCTCAGGAACCCACCTAACAAACACACCCGCACAACAAATGACAGAATACTTAAAAAAAGAAACTCCTTTGAGGCTGCTTCATTATTTCAATGAGAATAAATGCTGCTTATCCAGTAGGGGAGGAGCACGAGACCACACAAAATAGCCAACACACAAATTGTTAGACAAAAAAAGAATGAGAGCAGCATGACCTCATGAAGCCCCAACTGAATTATGTCCAAGTCTTAAGCTCAAGGTTATTTAAGTCTTTCCTTCTGATGAATTTATCTTTTAAGAGTTCTGAACATTGCTAACATTGCCCATTTTAAAGGCATGCCGCTCAAAGAGATCTATTTTATCTGAACTCAGTAATAGAGTGCCTGAAATGAGCAATTATTACAGAAGAAAAAAAACCAATGCTACTTCAAGAGTTTAAGCTTTGCTATTTATATGCCACACATTAGCCAAAATGTCCCTCTTTCTGAGCTTGGGCAGGTTATTACAAAACACTTCCAGTATACAAGATCAGAATTTACATCCTACCCCTTCTCTACTCCACTACAAAACCTCCACAGGGGTCCTATCTAAGCAATCTTGAACAAAGTAAGGAACTGAAAATATGCAAATCCAAACCAGTTCTGCAGAGAACTGCTAACATACCTGCTTCAGCTTTCATATAACTAGCATGGATTTTTACTGTAACAATCACACACGAAACTAAAACAACCATCAATCTCTCTTTTGTCCTAAGGTGACAATTAGTCCTTTCCTATGCAGAGAACATCAGCCACAACCTTCTGGAAGAGCTGAGCAGGGACGGCAGCTGCTGTGCCAGCACAAACTAACAACCACACACCAGAATTACAGCAAGCTAGGGCACGGTTCTTTGGAACAAATCCTTCTGTTGTGGGCAATACCATCAGCCTTATGAGGCAGAAAAGATGTCCACTTCTTTTTGGGAAGATTTCATACTCTACTCAGACTACTTCATATTTTTCCCTTCATCACAACTGCAGAAAAAGCTACAATCTGGTGAGCTGGCATGGACCAAGTGATATATAAAAATTATTCAGTTTTATTGCTTTATTCAACACTATATACCAACAGATGAATAAAGCACGGCAAGATTTCTGTACAAAACAAGAAGCAATACTGGAGTTTTGATAAACAGCTATTGTGAGTTTCGGGGACTTTCACCAGGTTTCGGTTCTGTCTCCACATTTCTGTTTGCTAATATCAACCTCAATATTTCTTACTTTTTGTCTGGTTCTTCAAGTCTGCAATCATAAAACCATCAACTTACCCCCCTACTCCCCCATTTGCAGGTGTGTACATTTGCTCCTTGTCTTACTTTCCACGAACAGGATTGCAGACTCTGTCCAACTATGCCCTAAGCTTCAAATTTACTTTTTCAGAGAAGGGGAAAAAGCCCCCAAAAAGCAACAAAAATACCCCACCCAACAACAACACCGAGAAGTTTAATCTGCAGGGGGAAAAAAAAAATCCCACAAAATTCACTAATATCTAAAGACCATATCTAACAAATTTAAGACAGCACAGATGCTATTAAGAAACAAGCTCATGCCAGAGATCATTCCTCAAGTGCACATGATTCACAGGCTGATGCCAAACCTCCAGACAAATCATAAAACAACATAACTGCTTACAATCCATTATTTGTTTCTGATTCTAGCAACTCATGTGTCCTAGATGAAATATGAACGTATCACTCAACAATATCTTTGCATATTGACTCAAAGAACAGGACTGCCTACATAAGTGCCTAATGCTTAGGCAAAAAAAAACCCCTCAACCCAAACCCTGACTTTCAATTCATAAGCTATGCCAGGCAGCCTGTCAACATGACTCTTAATCCACTCCTACAAAGTAATTTTCTAAATGCATGACTAGCAATCAGGCTGTTTAACACACATTTTTGTAACTTCTATTTTTCCAAAACTGTAAAGTAGCTGAGATCAGGGAGAATATTTACAAGATAATCAGGTGAGCAATCACATCTCAACAAATTCTACCCCATTTTAAGGCATTTGTACTTGAAAGTTTCCATCATATTAAAGTTTTTTACTTTCTGGCTTTTTTGAGGGTAAGAAACCTACAAGGACTATTTCTGCCCTTGCAACTGATTCACTGAGAACTATGTATAACTCTTCTTCATTATAAAGACACAGAACTAAAAGTGAAATGGTTGTTTATGTTTATATAAAGCTGTCTAGAAGAGTTATCCTATCTGGAGATTAGAATAGCAATCAACAAGTCCAATTTAAAAGGAATATTCTTGAATAATAAGGTAATTCCACATCCCTTCACAAATGTTTCCATAGAAAAAAAATCAGTGATCATTAGCCTGCTTATCTTCAACAGTGGGATTTTTTTCATTTGTTTGCTATTCTCTTTAAAAAAACAAAACAAAACAAAGCAACAAAACTTCTTATTTGGTCTTTCAGATCCATCAGTTGGAAATAACATTAAAGAAAGCCTACATTCCCTTCTTAGCATTTTCTAATGTACTGCTGTAAATGAATTGTTTTTTGCAATGGTGAATAGCAGCTGAAGTAGATAATTCCCCCTGAATCTAAGATGAACTAAAATAAATAGGAATACTTGTAGACACATGAATATTCAATGATGAGTTTAAACTACGCCATTAGTTACTTAAAGCCTCCTTAAAGAATTTACAAGTACTTATGAGTAAGATTTATACCTGACTATCTCTTCTGCCTCCAGTTTGAGTTAGCTGTGGAGACCTGCCTTCACAGCCAGTGAAGCAATGCTTCTCAGGCACAATTCACCTCACCTGAAACAGTGAACTCCAGAGGGAATTGTGACAGACACCTCCACTCTTCTCCTTTAATCCTAGGGTAGGCAAGAACCCTGGCCTGTGACTGTGCCCACTTTCAGAGCCCTGGTCTTCACTGTGTGTTCCCAGATGTTCCAGCTGCTGCTCCCCTCAGCTGTCCACCTCAGCAGCACTCTGTAAACAGGGATGTTCAGCCAGCTCATGGAACTGCTCCTGGACATCTGCGTGTCCACTAGGAACACAAGGTCAGATGAGCTCCAGTGTGGAAACACAGAGCACCAGGAATATTTCTCTCTCTGCTCTGGGGTGCCCTGACCCCCAGGGGAGCACTAACTTTGGCCCTCATTCATGAAGAAAGTTTCCTAGACTTCAAAATAGACTAGAATCCACAAAAGTGTGTAATAAATCATAGAGAGTGGTGTAGATGTATCACTTAGTGAGAAATTTTAGTATGTTGTGAATAGAAGCAAGATAGAGAGGACAGAGTGTTGTCCTGAGTTTCTTCTTCATGCTTTTTCTTCCTTCTTCATGGGTTTGGGTGGCATCTTGTAATTGAGCAAAAAAGTCTGCATTGTGGACTCTTTAAAATCAGTTATTAAGTTAAAAAAAAATAAATCTAGGTGTCAGTTCCTAATTGAATAGTTTAGTCTAAAAAACCTTGCAACAAAAAATTGTTAACCATTTTGTACCTTCTAATAAAAAACTGTCAAACTCACAATAGTGAGACTGTTTTACTAATAAAAAATAATAAACACCTAAATCCAAACATAAACTACCGTCTCGAGTACCTTCAATCCAAACCCAAAAAAACCAACAACTAGCACCCAACATTCCAGTGTGGTTTACTCTGTGTGCAGGGTCAAGACCTGCAGCAGACAGAAAGGCTTCACAAGTCATTCAATGTTCATGTCTAACCTATTTTAAGCCATTGCTGCATAGGCTGTTCAGAGTGCTGAAAGAGGGGGGGTTCCCAGAAAAGCAGATCCCAAGACCTGTTCAAAATGCATGAGACAAAAGCAGCCCATGATAACCTAAGACAACAAGTTATCCACATGTCTAAATGACAAAAACCTGATACTCTTCAGCTGTACAATTCTGCCAACAGTGAAAAGCATGATCATTAGAGATGTGTATCTCCAGTACATCTGCCTGACAAGATGTAAAGCCAACTGTTATTTTTAAGGGTTTACATGCAATCTCATTGGAGACTTAAATCTTATGATTTATTAGACTGGCTAGAAGGAAAATGCCAGTGCCATTCATTAACTTCTAAAACCAGACACTTTGCAAATACTAGATATTATCTTGTTCATAAATTAAAGTTCTCTCCTCACTTTCATATGATAATGCCAGTACTTTCCATACATCAAGCGTGCACACAAATCACCTCCTACTTCATTCCTATCAGCTCATTTGTATTTTAGCACAGAGCAAAGATATCAGACAGAACAGAGATCCAGCTGGCCCCTTAAATATATTTTGAAAAATCATGTTCCTTATAAACTGCTTTACTAAGAAGAATTTGCTACTGTATTAAACAAAGTAATGCACTCTGATGAAAACTTCACTACTGAAAATATTATGCCACATACTTTGTAAGAAAAATCAGTTGAATAGACCTGGAAGAGAGTGGAAGTCATAAGCTGGTATTTCTGCAGTCTAGATGATGCCAGGTAACATAAATACTAAATTATCTTGTTTGCATGGACAAACCTCCCAAAATTGCACATTAAGAATGCAAAAATATATTTATTGAAACAGCTTCACAGCTTGGCATTGCTCAGTGGTACTTGTACAGCATTCAGAGTAAGAATAACATCTCCAATCATGTTCAGACTTGCATTTGTAGTTAAGAGTTTTAGTGGAAACTGCAGCTAATTTCACATGTCCATTCAACTTTGCAGAAATGAGTCATACCCCTGGCGTGCAAATGTTACCTTGAAACAAGTTCTCATCTGTCTAGTCTAAAGGGCAACAATGGAAATTTTTAGCTTTTATTGCCAGAATAATCTATTTTACTGTTTATCATTTCATTAACACTGAAAAAATAAGGATGTGTAATATTCTGGAACAGAATTAAATCAGTGATTTCCACTTGTTTCAGCTATACCTTACAAGACATTTTATTTCAGTGAGATATTCTTCTGTAGGGTGTAAAAAGGAAAAAAACTGAAATTTGAGTGCTTACAGTTTGCAACAACTAAACCCACCCCCTCCTTTTAATTTTTTTTTTTTAATGAACACAGAATGAGAATATTATATAAGATTTTATAGACCTTAACAGGAAAAAAGCTATGTGGTAAGACAGATTTATTTATAACATCCTTGTCTCAGTCTGGAGACTCAGATGCACTAACCTGATGCTGAAATTGTCTCAAAAGCTGAGTCTATCAGCACTTTAAAAGACCATGTAAACCTAACTACTTCAACATAAATCAGGGGAACGGATGCCCAGTACTTACACTGTCTCTTATATTACAGCACCTGGGATGGGAACTGTCATTTGCCATTCAGCTGTTGAGCTCTAAACAGAAATGGAAGTGAGCCAGTTTGCTTGTCAGCCAGCATTCTCCAAGATGTTATTGTAGTTAGCAGCACTGGACAGCAAAAGAGTAAAAAATCATCTCAAACAATCACTTCTATTCCACTTCTATTACCATTTGTCTCCATTACAACTCTTGAATGTGAAGAAATGCATGTTTTTAAATAACTGCATTAAGAAATACCAGCATAAGCCCAGTTAAAGACAGATACACTATGTAATGCAAACGTAAGTCATAATTGTTATAGACTTCCAAGTTTGATGTTCAAACAAAAACATTGAAGTATGAGCATCTTGAAGCTGGGATTTCCACAGGTGTCCAGAGGATCCAGGACACAGCTGCCTTCTGCAATGCCTTCCCATGGGAAGAAACCTGACCACCTCTAAGCAGCACCACAGGCAGGACCCTCTGGCTGCTGCAGTGCGAGGGGTGAGACATGGGATGCACGGTCACACAGAGCCACAGACTGGTTTGGGTTGGAAGGAACCTTAAAGATCATCTCATTCCCTGCCATGGGCAGGGACACCTTCCACTAGACCAGCTTGCTCAGAGCTCCATCCAACCTGTCCTTAAAACACTTCTAGGGATGGAGCATCCACAACTTGGAAATGCTACAACTGGAGTTTCAAAACACCATATTCAGGCAGAGGATTTTGTTTTTTTGATGTATACATTTAAAGACAGTTTTATATATACACAAGCGTGTATTTTCCAGTTTTCATACATTTCTCCCCACCCTTCAAGTATCACTGCAGATTTGGTGTTAGTACTGTATCTCTGCCAGCAGAATTCAAATAATCATTTTCTCATACTCTAATGAAATTAAAAAGAAGAACTTTGTTTCCACTAACACACAACACGTGATTTCCTGGCTTATGCAAACCAGCCACATATGAATTCAAAACATTTCCTGTTTCAATCCACTGATTACTACTGTGACACCTACTCAGAAAAGCAAACAATGCACCATCTCTGATGCTTGCTTCATCTGCACAGGGCAAACAAAGCCCAACATTAAAGTCCAGCAGATCCTGCCCACCAAGATATTCTAAATCCTATGTACAACTTGAAAAACACTGTCCACAATCAGCTTCATTTTTCAAAATGTTTAGTATTTCACATGTAAGCACTTTGCATATTTTAAACTTTAAGAAGCACTTTAATATTCTGTTGTGTTATATCATCTGACTACGAACCTTCAGACACGAAAGCTAGTTTGGCAACAGAAGTATTCAGGTGTAGCTTAGTACACTCAGCTTCCCTGAGCGTGAATCCTCAAACTAAGTGAGCTGGATGAGCCAGTGCAACAGGAAAAAAATACTGTCCTTTCCAGAGACAACATTTCTCTCACCCCTTTTAGACTGAAGACCAGAACTATTAAACTCTGCTGAGCATGTTGCTCTTTCCTTGTTCAAGAAAGACAGATGACATTTAACACGGTTAAGTTTAAACCTGCATATTGGCTTTCGTTATTCCAATGCCCACGTTATCTTTTCTTCTCCCCTTGCTATCGCTCTTTCAGTCAGCTTCAGAGAAATAGATCCTATAATCCATATGTATCACTCCTGAATAAATTCTGGGACAGACACCACAGCTGATCTCCCAGTTACACTCAAACCAGCATTTCTGTGAATTAACTGAACTTAGTAAGAAGCATAATCACAGTTTATTTCACTATATTAGAAAAATCATGATGGAGACCTGATATCTGATAAAAACCAAAGGTTTTATGGCACAGTAACCGACTTCCTTAAACAGAAATTCAACAGTTATTTAACCAAGACAGACCACAGACTGAGCTTTCTACATAGCAGTATTCTCTATAAAGGACTATAAAAGAAGCACAATTCCCCCCAGCCCCCCCAGTTATGTAACATTACCAAGATACTGTCCAAACATAATAAAGGTTACAAATAAACACTCCAATGTCAGGAAAGTAAGGGCTGAGTGATGTCATAACAATAAGCCAGAAATGAGTCATTATTAGAGACAGGAATGGTCTCCAAGTCCCTCATTTCGAATTCCTCCTCTTACTGACCCAAGCCAATCAACAACATCACCATCGAGACACAGGCAAACTTGTACAGCTGCTGAACTCACAGATGCCAGGAGCTGCAAAGATTCACCATCACTAGATTACACTGTAATTAAATGCAGCTAAGTAAAATATATTTCTGTAGTATTTTGTTCACTGACACCTAAGAAAGTCTGTTTCGAGGGCTCAGCTGCATCAGTTCCCAGCACATGGATTTGCCATGTCCAGGTTTAAGCAGCCACATGCTGCTGGCATGAGGGCAAACAGAATTGTCCTCAGCAGTTTTGTTAATATGATGCCCTGCTAAAAAAAGAAAGCTGGGAAGCCTACTTCCAGAATTTCATACCTAGACTCACAAATCAGAAATATACGTAGGTCAGAAAAGACTTTCAAGATCATTGAGTCCAACTGCAAACCTAAGACTGCCAAGCCCACTGCTAGTCCTTGCACATCCATCTGTAATACTCCTTTCTACCCCAACCCAGTTCCTGGTGCAGACTGCACGGTCAGGAAAGATGGAAGAAGTGCCATACATTCCAATTAAGTCAGACAGCACTTAACACATGAAGTTAACAGGGTGCTGCAAACAGTGGGAGTACTCAAGCATCCTGCAAGATGCTGAGCTGTGACTAATAGCCTGCCTGCTCTCCAACAGCAGCTATTTCCTGCTTCTCTGAGGGAGCAGTTCCACATGCACATCAACACCAAAAATGAGCAAGCCTCTCTTAGCTGTTGCATGAGTACCATTTTAGAATTGCCTACTTCACTTCCTGAAATACTTAATATATGTATGAGTTTTAATCGCTGACAGTTTTAAATATGATGCTACATAAAAAGACAAACTATCAGCGAGATCGACACTCACTTTTAAGTGTGGGATAACACATGTACAAGAGTTGATGCATCTTGAAGATGATTTTGTTAAACAAGTTTTAATGCATCTGGACTAACCAGGAGGTCAGTATCAAAACATCCAGTATAACATTTTGCTTTAGTGAATCACTCAGTTCATGCTCTACCCAGGGCTGCCAAAAGACTTATTTGAGACATATAAAAATCAATCTTTGTCACAAAAAAATACAGGAATGTAGAGATATGTCAAAAGCAGAAAAAGCATAGGTATGGTAAAGAGCTGACTCATGTAGTAGTTCAGCTAAAAAGCCTTATAATCACTCTATATAAAAAGTCACTGACACAGCCTCTGCCACCTTTAAGCCTCTCCTCCCTATGAGCAGTAACAGTACATCTTTTCAAAGTGGCACACAAAAGACAGACTATCAGAAATGGAGGCATTTTGATGTTAACATGATCAAAGATATGTATACTTTTATTATGCAAAATAAAAGAATTACAATGGCCTGTGTAACTTCAGGGAAGCTTTTATCACTATTCTATTCCATGCAGCCTCCTTTTAAAATTAACTGCAAATTTAGAAGATTATGCAAAGGTGTGCACAGATTAAGTCTTTCCTACATCAAGGCTATTTAGAGCAAAAAAATCCCAAACCTATTCCACTTAAAACACATGATCACTTTGTAAAGTCACAGCCATAACAAGCAGCTTTGACAAATCCACAGCTTATCTCAAACAACAGAGCACAGAAAATATCCAGCAAATTTTTAATGTGTTCTATCACTTTCAACACTTTCAAAACAAAACTAGATTAGAAGTGTAATGGAAGCACTTAATTCTCATTGTGTTGGTATGTTTTTAAAGACTAGAGAGAGAAACATCCTCTCTCCATACTGAGCAGTCTAAACCTAACATTCTACAGCAATAAGAAAACTCAAAGGAACTGACAGGTTGTCTTAGGTTAGACAGCTGCTCTTGAGTTTTAACAAAAACTGTAAGTACACAAGCAAGTCTCTTCTAAATAAAAGCAAAAAGCATGACAATTACTTCTGAAGTACCAAAGTAGGGGTCAGTTTGAAATACACTGCCTCTACTAGCAACAAAAGTCTACTACTTGTTATCAAGAAATGATAACAGAAATGATGGGACTAATCACATAACTGTAGAGATCTTCATATTCAATTGCCTCACCGCAACATAAATTACTCTGGATAGTCATATCTACATATAACTGGGGAAGACCATACTATGTAAGGGGAAGAAATTACTTTGTTGCTCCAAAGACAAGCAATTTGACTAAAAAAGGACAAAGATAATCTACTGCTCATTCATGCATGAAGAAAAGCAACAAGGTGGGGAAATTCTTTACCAAAACAGGTTTAAAATTTTAAAAATACTATTGTAGAAGCCAAAATGGTTCTGTAAGTTTAGTCTTTTAAAAGATGGCAAAAATTCCTACTTTACAATCTGCTGACTTTAGGAAGCTTTGATAATGAACCCTATTTTATCACATTACACATACCAACATTTTATTAAAATAAAAATAAATTTTGAAATTTATTTCATAATTTCAAAAAGAAACTATGAAAACAAAAATTCCGTTCCCCTGAGCAGATCTAGTGAAAGCAAAGTGATCCGCTCCCAAAAACCCCAAATATCATGCTATAAAATTTGCAACTTAAGCTTGCTTTATACACAGACCCTCTCTAACTATTGAGCAAACCCGCTGAATAAAGGCAGAACGTGATTCAGATCCCAAGCACAACATCAGAGGTCTAATGCCAGGGGATGGAATAAACACCAGGGCACTTCAGAGGCTCTGGAAAGAGGGGGCTCACCTTCACGTCTGGAGGAGCAGCACCCACCTTTACCAGAAACGAGCTAGAAAACAAACCGATTTAAAACTTTACCTACAGACAGACGTTTCCAAACCCGCAACCCGATGGAAGCTTTTGAGGAGGTGGCTGTGCGCCCAGCCCCCGGCCGGGCTGGCCAAGGAAGGCTCCTGCTGCCAGTCCTACCTTCGATGTTCAGCTCGAAACAGACGTGGCAGAAGGAGAGCGTTTCCTTCTCGGTGCCCAGCTTGCACACGCTGCAGATGTTGTCATCGTCCAAGTCGATGCTCACGAACTGCTCCTCGTTCATAGTGCCCTGGGGAGGGGGACGGCGGCGACAAGGGACGGGAGGGTTATCGCGGGAGCCACCCGGCCGCAGGTCCGCGCCGCCGACGGGAGGGAGGGCCCCGGACGTGGGCGGGAGCGTCCCGGCAAAGTTTTCCCTTTAGAGAAACTGAGGCAGGCCGCACAGCGGGGACCCAAGACTTCCCCCTTCCCTCGCCCGAAGGCTGCCCCGTCCATCCCGTCCTGCTCCCCAGCAACTCCATCACCAGCTCCATCATCGCTGCCCCCTCCCTCCCTCCCTTCCTTCCTCCGAGCGCCGGCAACGCGGACGCCCCGCCACCGCGACATCCCCGGCTCTGCCCTACCCCATACCCCTTATCCTGCCCCGATCCCGAATTCCAGGCCCGATCCCGAATTCCAGGCCCGATCCCGAACCCGAGCCCTGTCCCCTCTCACCACCGCCCGCCCCGGCCGCGCTCCGCTTTGTCCGCCCTCCCGCGCCGCCGCCGCCGGAGCTCTCGGCGCCGGGCACCGCCCGCCGCTTCGGGCCGCCACCACGGCCCGGCGGCACGGGGGGCACCAGCGGGCTCGGACCGCGCCCCGCCGCACCCGGGCGTCTGCAGTCGCCTCGGAGCTGGGCAGCGAAGGGCGAGCAGCCAGGAGCTCCGGTTTCCCCGGGCCTCGGAGCGCACGGGGCGGCGGAGAGCGGCCGCGCTCCCCCCGCAGCAGTTGGTCTGCGCCGCGCGGGCGGGCGGG
>NW_024502236.1:3085633-3217397 GCF_017590055.1 Onychostruthus taczanowskii | reverse complement strand
GGGCGGGCGGGCGGGGCTCCGGGCGCGACTGGGGCTGCCCGGCGTGAGTCACCCCGAGCGCGTCTGCCGCCGGTGACACTGTGCCGAGCGCGCCCGGCAGCCGGGGCGACCAGGTTTTGGTAGTGGTGGGGGCTGAAAAACAAAAGGTACAGTGATGGAATGTCGATTCCATTCAGGAACCGATATTAAAACGCGGCCAGGGCTCTGCTGGAGCTCCGAATCACAGATGCTGGGTGTGGTTGGAAGGGAACACTGAGGGTCATTGGTCCCACCTGCCTGCCCAGGCAGGATCATCCCAGAGCACATGGCACAGGATTGCGTCCAGATGCTTCTGAATATCTCCAGTGAGGGAGACTCCGCACCCTCTCTGGACAACCTGTTCCAGCATGTGTTCACTTGCACGGTAAAGTTCTTCCTCAAGTTTAGGTGGAACTTCCTGGGCACCAGTTTTTGCCTGTCTACTCTTTTTCTGTTGGTTGGCAACAGCGGGTCGATCCTTTCGTTTGGGGAATTTCCACAATTGACGGAAATTACGTACAGCACGTTCCTACATGTCAGAGTGGGATTATTTATGGGAGAGCTAAGTAATCTTCCAGAGGCTCCTGTGTTGAAACACATCGCTGCAGTTTTGTTTCTTTCATTGTGTTTTCTTGGGGTGTTTTCTTTGATTTTATCAAAAAAAAGGTAAATGCATGTGATGCCATCCAGAGGTGACTGGACAAGCTCAAGAAGTGGCCCATGGGAATCTCATGATGTTTGACAAGATGAAGTCCAAGATGCTGCACCTAGATTAGGGCAACCTCAGCACCAATCCAGGCTGGGGATTAACAGATCCAGAGCAGCCCTGGGCAGGACCTGGAGGTGCTGGTGGGTGAGGGGCTGGACATGCCCTGGCCATTGGGAGCCCAGAACCCCCCGTGTGCTGGGCTCATCCAAAGCCCCGTGGGCAGCAGGGCAGGGAGGGGATTCTGCCCCTCTGCCCCGCTCTGCTGAGACCCCACCTGCAGGGCTGCATCCAGCTCTGGGCTCCCAGCACAGCAAGGACAGGGAGCTGCTGGAGCCAGGCCAGAGGAGGCACCAAGGTGATCAGAGGGATGGAGCAGCTCTGCTGTGAGGAAAGGCTGAGAGAACTGGGATTGTTCAGCCTGGAAAAGAAGGCTTTGAGGTGACCTAATTGTAGTTTTTCCAAAGGGAGCCTACAAGAAGGGTAGAGAGAGACTCTACAAGGATCTGGAGTGACAGAATAAGGAGGAATGGCTTCAAACTGACTGAGAGTAGATTTAGATTAGATATTAGGAAAAATTCTTTATTGTGGGAGTGGTGTGGCACTGAAACAGTGCCTTGAACATCCACCTGGAGAAGTTGTGGATGCCCCATCTCTGGAAGTGTTTAAGGCCAGTTTGGATTGGGATTTGAGCAACCTGGTCTAGTATGTGTCCCTGCATGGCTGGAACAAGAATATCATTAAGGTCCCTTCCAACCCAGACCATTCTATGCTTCTATGATTTTCTGAAAAAAAAAAAGGCCTGCTGTGCTGGCGTTCCATCCTTTACTGCTCTTAGGCAGCAAGTTGATTTTAGATTTGCTTCTGTTGGAGGATGATGGAGTATGTTTCATTGCAGAGCTCGCTGAAATTGTGCTCAAATTGTTTCTGCCACAAGCTGAGAACTGGGTCTGGGAGAGGGATGCATTTCCTTCTCTCCTTGTCATCTGCTTTTTTGATGAAGGGTATCAAAGAAGCGGCACCTTTTCTTCACTGCAGAAGAAAAATTAAGACAGAAAAAGGCACATCAGCTTGGTTGGAAGATTAAGAAATGGAAAGGGAGACTGGACAAATGGTGGTGGAGCTTTATAAAACCTGTAATTATTGAAGTATTTTCCCCTCCAGAATCTGATGTCTATTGAGTCTCAACAGCTCATTGCCACAGTGCAGCGGCAGCTGCTGTGAAATCCAAGGGCAAAAAAGTCATGAATCTTGTTAATAAATGACGTGTGGGAGACAGTGTGGCTCTCGGTAACTGAGCTGTTTTTCTTGTCAAATATTGCTGTAAAATATAGAGGTCATTGCAGTAAAAATAGTGAAGGAGAACTAATGTTTCAGGCACAAGTTTCTGAAAAAAGCTAGCAAATACCAAGATGAAGATTGTGAAATTGTAGCTGCTGCCGGTGGTGTGGCTTATATGTATTCATACACATTTGTATTTCCACCCTTGGTTTATCAGTGTGTGTGATTCTAGCTAACAGTTTACTTACACTGGAAAATTATTTTAGTAGGAAACAAATCTGTTCTGTCTTTCTATGTTTCTTTTTCCCTACTGAGTTTGCATTTTCTTAACAGGGAGGCTTTGGCAGTGATCGTGTTTCACTAATTCCCACTGCTTCACCTTCCCCCAGCTGCTTGGTCATGTTCCCACACTGTTTTCTCTCGGTGTTTCTATGTCTATGAGGAGACACAAGGGACTGGATCACTGGTTTAAAGTTAGAGAGTTAATTCTGCCTCAGGCTGATTCACTGTGGTTCACAGTGCAGCCCTACAAGCACTGGGGGAAGGCAGCTGAAGGGGTAGTGCATAGATGACAATGAGTACTCTGGACACTCTTAAAATCATGGACTGAGTTCCATCAGCGTCTTCCCTCCAAATACCGAAGTTTTGGAAAGGAAAGCTTGTGGCAGTGTTTTATAAACATACTGAGTTCCAGTTTTATGAGTGAAGATTTAGGAGTTCTAAAGCTAAAAGGCATTTTTACTGAAAAATATAGCGTTAAACAGGAATCCAGGGGGACGTGGGGCAAAATACTGCAGTGGAGATTCCCAGTGGAGACCACAAATAATATTGACGCAGCCCAAATGAAAGTATCTGTGTAGGTTTGCATATTAAAAGAGACTCAAGAAATGAGAAAAGTTTGTCAAAAATCTGAATGTTAAACTCAGAGTAGGTGAAGTAAGTCTGCCTCCCTGAAAATTCAGAAGTAACATATTGAAATCAGCCTGACTTCTTTGTCTGCCCTCTCTGCTTTCTCCCTTCTGCTTTCCCCTGTGTTTGGTGATATTTTTCCCCTCAGTAGGTCAGGCACCTGTGGCTTTTCCAGGCACTCTGGCAGATCTTAATGTTCCTCAGGCATTTCTGTCTGAAGTTAATAAACACATGCATTTTCTCCAACTCATCTGTTTTTTTTTTTTTTTTTTTTTTTTTTTTTCTTTTTGTATTCTGGTGGATTTTTTCCTAGTTTCTTTTTCTTGTTGCTGTCCATTTTTTTCACAGATCTTTTGTTCTTGTGTTCTCTGACCTTTCCTAGTTTACTTCATCATTCACTCCTGGAAGACAAGCATAGATAGGAATGATTGGCTGTACCCCCCATCCTGTTCCCACTCATCTATTTTGTGACCTGTTATCTCTTATTCTCCCAGTCCTCTTTCAACTTTATTCAGTGTGCAACCTTTACTGTAATGTCCTATTTAATATCTTTATTGACTGGTCTTTGGCCCCTTAGTGTGTGGCATAAAACCTAATTGAAAAGGGGCAGTTCCACATTCCCTGTCCCTGCCGCTTCCTTTGTGTTGGATCTGGTGATCCTATGGCTGCTGCAAGGTGAAATGAGTCACTGAGGTGATACAAAAGAGAAGAAAACAAAATTAAAGAGAAAAATCAAAGACTTTTTTCACCAGCTCATTGAAATGTCTTTATGTTCAGTTATATCAGTGCTAGATGTGGTGTAAGGATTTTTGGGGTGGGAATGTAACTGACCTTTCAGCAGCTTGAAATTTCATCAGACTTGATGTAACCACTAGTTTTATCTTTTGCTCCTAGTCCTTCTGTTCCTTTATCCACTCCCTTTGCTTTATCTTCCCTCCAGGCCCTGATCTTATGATCCTCTTTTTTGGCAGCAATGCTGGTTGAAGTATTTATTCACTGCTTCTACCCATTTTCCACCCTGGTTTTTTTAGGGTTTTTCAGAGATATGTGCTGAAAAGTAACCAGCATCTGTCAGATTCCTGTCCAGTTTCCTGCATGACTGTCCAGATCCTCAAGAGAGTGATAGTAGAGTCAATTTAAGCCAACTGCCTGAATACCTGGGTAAAGACATCCAGAGAAAGACCAGAATCTTTCTTCTCCTGCCTTTTTCTGGTTTTCCCTTCTTCCTCTTGTGACTGTTTTTCTCCTGTCCCTTTCCTCCACGTCCCTCCAGTTCTGCCATATGAAACCATACAGTTTCTCCACTCCTCTTTCTGTAAAACACCCCTGTCTGTGCTTTAGCACACCACCAGACTTTATCTTTTATCTGTTCTTTTTCTTCCCGAGCTCACTGATCTGCATGCCTTCATTAAGGTCTCCTCCTGTGCAAGTTTAGTTCTGTTCATTAATCACTGGCAGAAGATACAGGGCTGTTCAGAACAGCTCAGTAAACTCAGCACCAGACTTAAGAGACACCACAAAGCAGAATTTCAAAAGCTTACCATAATACCACTGGTCTGATTCACAGATGTCATCTCAGCAAAGCAGTGAGAAAAGGATGGGTTACTCATTGGTTTTTGGCTTCATGATTGGCCTCTGAAATGAAATACCAAGCTAGTGTGGAAAAGTATTCCTTGGAAAGTCATGTCCTGTGTTTTTTGAGGTTAGAAAAACAAGTCTGCGATTCATCTAATAGGCCACAAAATGAAGGAAGCTGAGCCAACCTAAAATTACATGAAAGTCGCAGCAAACAAAGGTGGAGCAACAATTTGTGTCTTATAAACAAAGGCTTGTAACAGGTTGCTGGCTGCAGTGGATCAGAGACGTGATAGATGAGTATGTGTGTATTCAAACAAGTAATCAATGAGAGACAGAGGAGGGGAGTGACTTCTATGCCTTCCCACTCTAGTAAAAGGCTTTCTAGTAAACTAGTTTATCCTGATTTTCTAGTCAGATGAACACACACAAAGTTTCCCAATCCTAACAAGGTCTCATTGATTAATTGTAATGATGAAATAGCGCTTAATTTCTAAGTGGTGATTATGCATTCCTTTTCCATCCGTAGATTTAGATAGCCTACAATGCCTCTTGCCCCATTAATGATCAACTGTTCTCTTTAAAGCTCTTTTGACTTTTTTTTCCCAAAGTTAATGGAATGTGTTGTCCACTGCCACAGCCTTGTTTCTGGCACAGCCTCATTTTCCTTCTTGATCATTGCAACAATCCACAGAGTTGTGGATGTCTGCAAGTCACAGAAAGTGCTGTCCCAAGTTGAGCATGCCTTCCTCCTGTCAAGGTCTCAGCCCTCCAACTCCTCCTGAATCTCCTTTGGCCTCTCAGTGTCACCTAACAATTCAAGTCATTCCATCACTTCCAAAACCAAGATTTCATATTGGCTTTTGTGTTTTGTCCAGTGTGCTTTCTAATTCTTGGCTATTTCTCTTAAAGCAGCTGATTCTTGTTAATCAGCTTTTAATCAGGATCTGTAATACACATCCCCTGAAGTCCTCATGGCTGTGAGCCTGTCTCTAGGTCTCTTATCCATGAATTTGGCATTGACTCATATCTTACTGTGGTGATTCACAGCTCTTCCCCTCTGTTCTTGGCCTGTCTTTTCATGCCCAGTTAAAATCAGAACCTTTTTGCCACCTGCTTGAGGGCAGCTACCACAGCTTGTACTTGGCACAGTACATTCAGGTCCTGGTTTTTTGCTGTCACAAACCTGTCTTTCTCCATCTTTGTACTGTAAATGCCTCACTGCCCTTCCAGCCATTTGGGTCTTCAAATTGAAGAGAGTGATGCCTTAAGTTTTAGCTTTCATATTTTCCAGATTCTGTACTGAATTAGTATGTAACTCTGAACTTCATATGAAGTGTTAGCAGTTCTCCTCAATCCTTTCCCAAGAGAGAACCAAGGACGCTGTTGCAGCGTCAGGTCCAAAAAGTATAAACAACAGTGAATTGAGGAGAACAGTCTAGGAAGATGGGACTTCATAACTTGAAGCTGCAATTGGACAATTAATCCCAATGTGTAAATGGACCAAAACTTACAAAAGTGTGAAAACATGTCATCCATGTGAAAAAGTGTCATCCACCTTGGGTATAGCTTTGGCCAGGCTATTCTACTGCCCAAGGTGTATCCTTTGAAGGCCTTTGAGTAAATATCTCCTTTATTCCTTTAGCACTGTCTATCCTCTGTTCCAGGTAGCCTCTCAAGGCACCAGATCTTGCAGTCTCTGTGGAGCTGTACATGAACCATGTGCCTATAGTATTTTATTTCTTCCTACATGTCAATTAAGAGATTCAGCCCTGTTGACTGTCCCAGTGCCCCTGTCACTTCACACCTCAGCTGTTACCAACTTCTCTGTGCGTCTCCTGTGACTTCCATTGTGTTCTCCGAGAGCTCATTCAGAATTGCACTGCGAGGATTGCCTTCCTTGCTGACATAATGTCTATGTCTCTCTTCTGGCTTTCTGGTTCATCAGCATTAAAGGCAAGCTCATTGTCCTCTTCAGAGTTTCCGAACAATTGACTCTGCAATGGCTCAGCATTATTGTTGCATTGAGCACAGCTCCCTGTCACTAACACTTGTCTTCACTGTCTCCTCAGTTGTTTCTCACACAACCACCTCTGGCCTTTTTACAAAGTGCCTCCTCCTTTGCTGGAAGTTCCTCACAAACTTCAAAGGAATTAGTTTGTGTTGTCTCACCCAAGACTTATTTCTGCATCGTTGCCCAGAGCTGAATGTGTAAAATGCAGTCATTGTGCTCTGCACCCCCCATTCTCTTCACCAGTTTTACTCCTCATATTTTTGCTACCTACAAATTCTAGTCTTCTTTTTATTACAAATACTAATGCAGTTCCTAACAAGCCTTGCAGCCACCTAACTGTGGTCTTCTGAAAATCATCTAAGGTAGTCTGCTAGTCTCATTTTGCTTGAATAAAAGTTTTGTGAAAGTTTTGGCTAATTGGTAAATACTATTACGTGAGAAATTTTGGGAAGAGCCAAAGTGCCACTGGCTTCTTAAATGTGAGGCCATTGAGTAGCACAGAAAGCCCTGATTTTTGATAAAGAGAATCTTTGTAATAATATGTTGTAACATCATCAATACAGCATTATGAAACCTCCATATACACCTACAGCATGATGGAAGTTCTGTGGTCTTTCCACATGTTGAAATGTCAACATGAAAAGGACACAGTAAAGTAGTTACTTGTCTGAGAGAGCAGAGAGATGTGTATCACTACCTAATATACAGATAAAGGAGTGGCTTCTGAACCATGTTGGTGTTTCAGTATCTTGGCAAATGCTCTAAACTGTCCTAGAGAACTGGCAGCATCAGCTGTGCTATTGGAATACTGAGTGTGCTGTCCTCATACTACAGTCTTCTGCAGCAGCAAATGAAAGGAAAACAACATCCTCATACTACTGTCCTCTGGCAGGACGTCAGAAGGGGCTGATATGTTGCATCGTTCCTTCCACTATTCATTTTCTGGCGTAAAATTTCAATAGATTGGAAAAAAAAAAAAAAAAAAAAAAAAGAAAAAGGAAAAATCAGGTGCTGATGTAAAATTCTACAAACTATGACAAACTAAAAACCTGTAGTGAAGGTTGTCAAAAATGAGTACCACCTTCTCTTTCAATTATGTTGTTTGAATTATTTCTTCTCTATCCTCTGTATTTTGGTGATAATAATCCCCCAAGTGGTAGGGCTCCTCTGTGATGGTAAGGGCTGCCTCAAGAAACAAATACCTGCTTGAAGTGCGTGAATTTTTCACTGCAAGGCCAACTCCAGTTACTGCTGCAACACAATCATCCTCTTTGGAAACTCATTTAACCAGTGACACTGCTGCAATTTATGCCTCTTGTTGCTGTCACTGTTTATGTATTTATGCACACACACACATTTAAGGAAACGAGTCGATAGGGCATCAGAGGGGATGTACTTGCAGAAGCAAGCAGAAATATGAATTTGCACTTGTGTGGCTGGTGAACCCACCATAATACTCTGGCCACTGAGTTTCTCTGTTGCAAATGCTTTTCCTATGTGTTTATGTGGAGACAGTTTCACTGTAAGCATGGATGTTGTCTTCCCTGTGTGCAGGTTATTGGCTTAGCCCTGTCTTCCAGCTTTGGTGGGTGAGTTTGGGTGTATTTGCACTGTACATCCAGAAACTGCCCACATCAGCAAAAGAGTTAGTGCCATCCCAGGGTGTTAAAAGAGACCATTACTAATCCAGCCTAGCTGCCTAAACACTGGAGAAAATGAAAAATGAGGCAGAATGTAGGCTGTCAATTTTAGAATCACCTGGGCATGTCACACTGCAATATTTGCAATCACACACTCAGCTGGGGCTGGCTGAGGCAGGAAGGTACCTCAGGAGATTGCCTGGGTAGCAATCTGGTAGGTCAGCCAGAGCAGATTGCTCAGGGCTGTGTCTGCCTGGATTTTTCAATACCTTTAAGGTTGTAGACTGCTTGGCCTCTTTGGGCACCCTGTGCCAGTGTCCAACCACACTCCCAGTAAAAAGGTTTTTCTCATGTTTCAGTGAAATTTCCCATATTTCACTTAGTACCCCTTGCCTCTTGTTGCTGGATACCACATGAGCAGCCTGGCTCCCTCCTCTTCAATCCCTTCATCAGGTCTTTTTGACACACTGAAGAGATCCCTCTGAGCCTTCTCTGCTCCAGGCTGGACACTCTCAGCTCTCTGTGTCTCCCTGTGGGACAAATGCCTTCAGTCACTGAGGCACTGACAGGCTGTCTGCAGTGACACTACACCTCTGCTGCAGTGGAGAGCCCAGTGCCTGACCCAGCCCTCCAGGGTCCTGATATTGTCACCAGGGCTGAGGAAAGGGAAAGGATTACCTTCCTTGACCTGCTGGCAACACTCTACTTAATCCAGCTCAGGAGGCTGTTGGCCTTCTGCACAGAAAGGGCACTTTTCTGGATTATGTCCCACTTGCCCACCAGAGACCTCAGCTCCTTTTCTGCAAAGCTGTTTTCCAGACGGATGGTTTCAACTTGTCCTGGTGCATGGGGTTATTCCTCCTGGAGTTCAGGACTTTGCACTTCTGTGTCAAACTCAGAACACCAGCTTATTTCTCCAGCCTGTCAAGGACCATCTGAAGGGCAGCACACTCCTCCCAGTTTCGTGCCCATAGCAGACTGCTTTCCATCACTCTGTCCACACACTGTCCCATCATCCAGGTGGCTGTTGAAGATGTTAAACAGTCTTGGCTCTTTATCAGCCCCGGGCCTGCACCTTTAGGGACTGGATTCCAGCTGAACTAACAGCTGTTGATCACAACTTTTTGAGCCCATTTGCAACAGTTTTCAGTCACCTCGTGTACTTTTATCTAGTCCATATACCATCAGTTTCTCTACAAGGATATCATTAGAGGCAGTGTTGAAAGCATTGTTAAAGTCAAGATAAAGAACACCTTTGCTTGTACTTCATCCTCTCAACTACTTATTTTATGGAAGAGGGCTTTCAGGACATGAAGCATGATTTTCCTTTTGTAAATCCTTGCTGGTCCTAGTCACTTTCTTGTCATTCATGTGTTTGGAAATGATTTCCAGGATTATAGGTCTCATCCTCTTCCCAGATATCAAGGCAAGGCTGCCCAGCCTGTAGCTCTCCTTCGTGCACCTTATGACCCTTCTTGAAGATGGGGGTGGTGTTTGCTTTCTTCCAGTCCTCAGAAACCCCTCCTGATTGCCTTGGCCTTTCAAAGATGATGGAGAGTAGCCTCACAGTGACATTGTCCAGCTCCATCAGCAGTCATGGGTGGGTCCCATCAGGTATCAGGGCTTTGGGTATTTTATATAGGTTGTTTATATACTCCCTAACTGATTCTCCCCCATTGAGGGTTAAGCCTGTAGCCATGATATTTTATGAAAAATCCTTTGCTATGATTTTTCTCCTGAGAAGCTGAGGAGCCTCAGGAAAGAAATATAAACAATAACTGTCTGCTGCTGTGGAATGCAACAGGTGCATCTGAGATTGGTGCATGTTGGTTGTTTCTAATCACAGTCAGCTGGCTTGGACTCTCTGAGAGTCACAAGCTTTTGTTATCATTCCTCTCCTTTCTAGCCTTCTGATGAATCCTTTTCTCTCTATTCTTTTAGTGTAGTTTTAATATAGCATTTTACTATAATATATATCATAATAGAATAAATCAGCCTTCTGAAACATGGAGTCAAGATTCATGTCTCCTCACACAGGGCATCAACCATATAAGCCCTTGCTGCTCCAGACTTTTCCACTAGGTCCCAGGTCTCGTGGGCCTGTGATTTCTGCAGGCTGGTTTTTACTGGTAGTCAAAGGCATTCCATACCATGGTCTTTTCCATCTCCTGTGTCAGCAGATCCCTTGCCCTGCAAAGTGGTGAGCTCACATTTTTCCTGAAGAAGCTCTTGTTGCTCTTCACGTCCCTCACTAGACTCAACAACCTGTTTTTTGTTGGGTTTCCTTACTCTATCCCTGGGCATACCAGATTCCTGACTATCTGCTTCCATTAATCAGCCTTTGGAAAATGCAGGTGGTGCTCCATGCAGCTGCCCAACACACATGTTGTCTCTAATAAACTTAATGAGAAGCAAAGGCTGTGTTTAGCTGTGTCTTTTTGCTTAATAAAAATTAAAATGACATGTCACTCTATGTGCTGGCCGAGCCTTAATCTCCAAAGAGTGCCAGTTAGTATTAGGCTCACTATTGACAGTGGCCTAGTTTCCATTGATGGAGTCATTAAAAGTTTTAGTCTGCAAAGTCAGAAGAAAGCGATGGCTGATAGTCCTGATCTGAAATAAGGGGGAAAGAAAAAAAGCTTGAACCCAACCTGTTTTGTTAATCCATCCATGTACATGAAAACAGCACAGCAGGACTGGGGAACTAATCCCATTTCAAATCAGATGCCTGCTGGTTCTATTTAATGAGCATTATGTCTGTTTCTTTTTTAACCCTAAAATATCTTAATTCATATAACAGTATTTTGCTTTTTTTTTTTTTTTTTTAATTATTTTTATTGATTCTGTTAAGAAATTTGCTTCTATAGCTGGACCAAAGATGGATTGCTAACTATCATCTTTACTGCCAAACCATACACTGAACTTCATTCATATGGAAATACCCAGAAAATGGAATTTGCACAGGGGTTTGTGAGCATTAGTACTGATGAAATTTTTTACAGATTTGTACCTTTTGAGTAAACTTTGGTCTGTGCGAAGAGATAAAGTTATGGGAGATTTTCTTTGAGCTGAGACATTAAAAACATCTTTCTCTTCACATATCTTTAGTACTCAATAAATATTTTATACCCTCACACTGTACTCTTTTCCTGTGTAAATGCTCTGTCAAGATCTCTTCATCCTACATGCCCACTTTCATTAAATTTGCAAAAAAATATTGGGACTTTCGTCTCACTCCCAAATAAACCTAAAATTGGAGAAAGATCTAAAACCCATTAGCAGAGGTTAAGGAGGGGCACTTTTCATTCCCCTCTGCCAAAGGCCATGTCAGCAGAATGAGTGAGTGTGTCATGTACCATTTTAATTCAGTAGTGTTTATATCCCTTGACAGCAATGCTTGCACAGAGTCCAGAATAATGAAGAAATAATGATCCAATTCTATTGATTATCAATATTAGCTTGATGTTATTCTAATAGCTATATAGTGATATTAGGGGAAATAAAAGTATATTTATGTAAATTTTATTATTCAGTGTAGACATCAGCTATTATCTACTACTGTTTATTCTTTCAGCATCTACTATATTAATTTTTTGTCTGCTTCATAATTCCTGGGGAAAAAAAAATCCTCATTATCCAAAATATCTTTATCTTGGATGACATCTAGACATTTGTTAAAATAATATAGAACATGTTAAAATGGGTAGAGACTTATTTAAAAAGTACATATACATTTACATATACAGGTGTCTATGTAAGGGAATGCCTACAGTAAGAATTTTTTCAATTCTCTTCAGCCTAGACATCCTCATTGTCCTCTGTTTGTTTATTTGTTTAGTTTTCAAGCCAGGGCAGCCTATTCATGTATACAAGCAGCCTAAAGACTTCCCTCAATAGCAAAATACTTGCAGTAGCATAGTTGTAAAATACCTGATGTCATGAATAGGAAACTTGTGACATTAAAGATAAGGTAAAAAGGCCAGTGGATTCAGTCTCTTCACCACACAATTGTCAGCTGACCAATTTTTATATTTTTCATGAATTTCAGACTTCGCATCTTGGGATCAGTGACTTGCATAAAGGTATTTGTTATCATCCCAAATCTTTGCTAATTTTCCATGAAGTTTGAATGATTCTTCCTTCTTCTGTGCAGCAGCTTAAAGGGCAAAATGTTTTTTGGGTGGATGAAACAAAAGCTTATAAATTCTTCCTTTTTGCTATGATACTTTTCATAACACTGAGAAAAGAACACAAGTAGGCAAATGACGGGCTCTCATGGCTATCAGAAGCCTTAGAAGTGGCTGGAACTACAGGAGATTTCCACCTGTAAATGTGTGCCAGGTACAAAGTCATGTTTCAGTAAAGAGGAGCTACACTGCATGGAGCAGAGCAGTGAGAGGACAGACGCCACAGCGGCAGCGCGGCCGCGCTGACCTACTTGAGCAGGCTGTGCAGCAACCAGCATGCAGCTCTGGCTCTGTTTCAGCAAAACAGTGTGTGACCTCCCAAACTGGAATGTAATTTGAAACATTAAATGACTAGACATATCTTTTGGCAATGCACTTATTAACTTTTGACTTTATCTCCAGCCCACAAGGCCTTGTTTTACATCACAGTGATGCAATGCCTACTAATTGAAAGTCAATTCTCTGCCAGCCAAGGACACAGCCAAGGCTACAAAAAGCAGACACAAATGTGTGCAGGGGAGAGATATTATCATTATTTCTTCCTCTGACTCCCTCACTCTACCTGCCATCTCTCTTTGCCAGTCTTTCTCTCTCCCATCTGCCCACACATAAAAAACCCTTAAAGCACAGCTTCTTAGGGAAGGAAAAAAGTGGAATTAGGTATTCTGGCCATAAGGAATGGTCTTGCTATGAGAATCTGTTAGAAATTTATTCCTTAGGATGTTTCTTGGCAAAGTGAACTAGTGAACAGGTGTGTTAAATAACACTGCTGCTTGTTTATTGAAGGAAAAGGCAACAACTGTCTTGATGAAATCTTGAGCAAAGTATGAATGAAACTTCTCTTGCTTTTCAGTGCAGGTTTGCTTAGATCCCGTTTATATTCAGAAGACATACAGGATTTAGAACTAACATTTCACAAGCCTGCCAAATGCTTTGTCAGCTTTTAATATTTTGGTTAGTGTTTTTAAAAAAACTGCTTCACTAATTCTCTATCCTTCCTGATATATTTGTCAAAGGCAGAATTTTGTACCAGCTATAAAATCCCTAGCAGAGAAAGACTGTTGACCTAGCGGTTTTCTGGATCATAGGCATTTAGAAATCTCTTTCATAAGTAGAATTAAATTATTGCTGAGTGTAGGAGATGCCAAGGTAGCATGTTTCTCTTTTGAATTGCAGCAGGTTTTGCACAAAGCGTGATCCTGAATGCAGCTGCTTCTGACTGCTCACATTGGGAAAAGCACCCAAGAGACACTAATGCCAAAATCTGGAGGGAGCTGCCTTGCTGAATAGAGGCAGAAGCAACCAAAAGGATTGAAACATGGTTAGAAGGGCTAGTAAGTTACAACTGGAAGAAAGTGCAAATCATAGTCTGCTATTGGGAAGTGACTTCTTTCATGAGTATCCCAAATTTTGGTGCTACCATGTAGTTATACAGATTACTCACATAAAACTTCATTGATTTAGAGACAGGATTCCTAGTCATTTCATTGGGTTTTGGCTCAAATGGTAGTTGTCCATTCAGTTGTTGTCCTACTCAGTTTTCCATAAGGTCTCTCACTTGGATGTATGGAAACTTCCTGTTGCTTCATGCAAATCAGTTGGATACTCTACCAATGTGCTAATGTAGAAAACTTGGCCAAATCCAGAAAGCTGAAAATTGTACAAAATAAAATGACTAGTGTTAGCCAAAGCTGCTTTGTAACTTTAGCAAACACAAACATGATTGATATGTTTTCTAAGTCAGGGGGAGCTCCAGACCCTCTTCCACACCCAGTAGTGTCATTCTGGCATATCTTTACATTTAAGAGAGTGAGTGAGGCTCGAGGTATTTTGTGTTTCATCACTTTCTCATCTCATAACTGTGTTTTTACTCATAACTGTTTTTAGGCTTGTTACAGAACACCTGATGCTGAAGTTCAGCAAGTGAAGTGTTAACTAATCCAAGGGAGCCTGCCTGACTTGCATGCTGATGTAAATGAAGCTGTGAATTGTGTCATATTAGCCTCATTTGCTTCCCATATGCTTACTCTCATTTTCCCCTCAGAAGCTGCAACTTCACTTTTTGTCTTCATTTGTATGCCCAAAATGCAGCAAGCTTAATTACCAATTATAACCTTGCTCATTTAAAGGCTAAATCAACTGGAAACAATGCTAAAAGTGTTTCCCTTGAGGAGAACTGAAGGCTTTGTGTTAATTTACTTCACATATTTTGATTCGTATAAAGCACTGTGTAACTTACAAGTTAATCTCTCCAAATGATGTTAATTTTAAATTGAAACGACACGTGCCCACTCATGGGATGACAGCCTGAGGAACCCTGCTTGTCTTCCTCCTTCAACTCTGACCTGCCCTGCAAAATTATCTCTCCCTGGGAAGCTCTCAGTGGAGCACCAGAGAACCCAGGTCTGCCAGCAACTTTTTATTTATGGCCACCTTTTCCTGCTTTATTTTTTAACTGCCTGACATGCGCTATTTGCTTGACTTTGGAAGTCCCTTGAGAGTTTCTTCTAAATGCAATTTATTCCATTGTAGGAAATGAGAGCTCCATAAACTTCCAGGTAGGTTTCATGGGACCCATGGAAGGGGTAATAGCTGTTTGGGTTGATATACTAGTGGTTGCCACATAGCATCCCTCCAATCAATACTGCAAAACTCTCAGACACTCTTTAGCTCCTGAGTGAATTTACAGTTCCTAGTGACAAACTCCATTACTGCAATAAAGACCAGTGGAACTGGAAGAAAAGAAAACTAGATTTGGAAAGCTGCCATAATTATTTATGGAATAATTGCATGCTATAATTCATCAGCTATTTGGAGCATGCCACCCTCTGTTTATGACATATGTAAGACATGTTTTTCAGCTGTTCTTTTTGTTTTGCAAAGCAAAAATGATAAGATATTGAAAATTGTGTGCTTTTAAAATAAAAATAACAGAAAATAAAGCAGGTATTTGGAACTGGTCATGAGCTCAGTGCATTTACATTTCCTGTAGCTCAAGCTTCAGTAGAACCTAAGACTGTAATGGTTGTTGTGTACCCCACACTTGTTGGCAACCCATGTTTTCCACACAGAACCACCTGTACCCATCCCTTATATTTTTTTGAAAATAAAAATGTTGCAACCCTGCTTCCATCCTGGGAAAAAAGTACACAAAGCATTCACAGCCCCTTCAACTTGTGTGGTTCATGTAGTTTTTTAGCTTCTGACTTAGCAGAAAAGTCCTCTTTCACAGAATTAGAAATGACTAAACACAACCTCATAATAAGACTGAGATGTTACACTGTGTTTAACATTCTCTCTGGTTTGTCCCTCTTTGATTATGTGACCTAGAAGTGCTTTATGGACCACTGCTCTGACTGTGATGGATAAATAAACAATAGTTTTGTCATTTTTCCAGGCAGAGTTGTGATTTTTCACTATGCATCTCTTTTCCTATTAATTCCTTTCTCTAAAAGTATGAAGGTAAGATTTTGTTCTGTTCAGCTTGTAGCAGGAAGGCTGGAGGGATATGATTGCTCTGTTTTAGTACACTGAGCAAATGAATGGGATGGAAAAAGCTCAAACACTGAAGAATGGTGTGTTTATAGAAACAAATGTGTATAAGCTGGCACAGTTAATCTTGAAACCTAGCAAAATGATCTAGTAATCAGGAAGAATAAGGTTCTTGAAGCACTGTGATGAGAAATCTTGACAGCTTTCATATGGGAGTTTCTAAAGTCTAATAGTTTAATTCATATCTGTGAGAGCACCATGTTGGACTAAGGGACTGAAATTTTCCATTCCTGTCTTAATTCTGAGGTCCTTTGTCCTTAATATCATCTTGGAAGGACATGGACCTGTTGGAGCCAGGCCAGAGGAGGGCAACAAGGTGATGATCAGAGGGATGGAGCAGCTCTGCTGTGAGGAAAGCTGAGAGAACTGGGATTGTTTATACTGGAGAAGAGCAGGCTTTGGGGTGACCTAATTGTGGCCTTCCAGTACCTGAAGGGAGCCCAGAGGAAATATGGAGAGAGACTCCTTACAAGGATCTGGAGTGACAGGGCAAGGGTGAATGGCATCAAACTGACAGAGTTTGATTAGAGATTAGGTTTAGATTAGAGATTAGGAAGAAATTCTTCCCTCTGAGGATGGTGAGGCACTGGCACAGATTTCCTATAGAAGCTGTGGGTGCCCCATCCTTGGGAGTGTTCAAGGCCAGCTTGGATGGGGCTCTGAGCAAGCTGGGATGCTGGAAGATGTTTCTGCAGGGAGCTGGAATGAGATGATTTTTAAGGTTCCTTCCAGCTCAGGCCATTCTATGATTCTATGCTCACGGTGTACACATATAAAACACACAAATGGAGATGAAGCTACCGTGCAGGCAATATATGTTTCCCTTTCACCAGTTTTTCACATTTCATCTTCCCTTTTTTCACACCACCCAACATTTTTATTTAATTCCCCATTCCTGGGATGTAGATGACATTGTTTTTTTTTCTTTTAGCTAAAGGGCAGACTTACAAATCCCTGTTAAGAGCAGGAGTGCACTGCACTGGTTGTAAAAATGTCAGGCAAGAAAAAAAGACTTAGAACTGCTGAAGGTACCTAGATGGGGATTTTCCTGCAAAGATCTAGATAATGGTTTTGAGGGAATTTCCTCCCTGGCACTTACCAAGGGAGCTTACTCCTGGGAAGAGCGGGTGCTTTTGGAAGCGCTGCGGCAGAAATTCACATTTATACACCTCTTACATTACACTGGAGATGATGGTGTGGCTCAGTAGTCATCTTCTGGTCTTACATTTTTTAGCATGTATCCATGCCATGAAAATTCTGGACACAGTGTTTCAGTATGCTTCAAAATAACATATTACAGGGGCATTGCGGCAACACTGGCATTTCTGTCACCCATGCCCCACTCTGCAGTGGATGGATCATCTTAATGCCTAGTGATTCCCATAAGCTTTTTGCTTCACGGTACTCAGCACCTTGTGTGAGGATTAAATTCTGAGAGCACAGCAGGTGTGTCTCTAAGTTTAGCTGCTCTATTTATAGTGTTTTCCTGTAAGCATAACACTGCAATTGTCACTCACACTGTCTTCCTCCAGTTCTGCATGGCACCAGGGTAAGGGACGGAATAAACATCCTTTTATGCATATGGCCTTCTTGGAGAAATGAAATTTAATTGCCTAGGTGCCATCACATGTAATTAAACAGAAAAAGCTTATTATGAAGGGAATTTAAAGTAATTGGTCATCAGGAAATTCTGAGCTGAATTTTAATACAGCAATTCATTTTATTTGCTAATTTCTCCTTTACAGTGATAAATTTACATCAAATTAACTGTGAAAATGATATATTATAAATTTGTATATATACAAATTCATATAAACATATTTTATGCACAACAGAATAAAGAAAAATAACAGCACCGGAGAAATTATTATTGCATTTCAAAATCAGTCATTAACTTCCCCTTAACTGCCCTGTAATTTGTAGCATAAGTTACAAGAGTACAGAGACTAGTGCAAATATTTATTTTGTTCTAAAGCTGTTCTGAAGTGCAGACTGTAGTAAATAATTTTGGGGCAAAAGAACTACAGTAAGAGACAAGAACATCTAAATCTTATTTAAATTAGTATTTTATGTACAGGAAATGCTAACAGTGGTGTGGTTAGTGATACCTATTTGCTAAAGAAATTCTTGTGGACCCCTGGAAGCAGCTTTGTTGTTGTGCACTGTGCTTTAGTTCTGCAGCAGACACAGGTGATGGAGGGAAAGTCAGCAGAAAACAGCAGAGGTCAAAACAGGAAATCATGTGTGCACAGACCATGTCCTTGCTCTTTGGGGAACCTTTACAACACCTCAGCAGTATGAAAAAACATAAGTAGAACCAGAAATAGACTTTGTTTTTTCAAATAATTTGCTGCTTAAGGAGAGTGATATGCTATGAGTTTAGGTAAGGTGATGTTTTGAAGACTTTCTTCACAGCAGAGGTACAGAAATGTAATCTTCTGGTTTAGATAAAAACATAGATTTTGGAGCACCACTTTATAAGAGGGAATTAAGATTGCAACTAATTTTACTGCAGCTAAATTAAAGAAAATGCAAGGCTCTGTCTTTTAAAACAGAAGTTCACTCAATTTTTCCCCCTGGTGGTGACATAACATTTACATTTCCACAGATAATGAACTAGATCTTTCAGCGAACCAGCCCCACAGGAGACTCATTCCCAAATCTCAAGTGTTATTTTTCTTTCCTTCTACTCCATGTGGAGCTTGAGGTAAGCTCTTCTTAATCTCTTATGAGGATCATCGTTTCTTGAAAGCAAATGCACTTTTCATTGTCTTTAAACAGAAAAGATCTTATTACTACCTGTCATGACTTCTTTGCTGCAGTTGCCATTACTGCTTTTAAATGGTAATTCACCAGTTTTAGAGATAAGGTTTTCGAGTCCATAAAACTGCAGGGAGCTCACTCTTAGTGTAAATGGATCTTCTGAGGATACAGGAAGACTCAACAATGTTATTCACATCTCACAAAAGGCCATGGAAAGCCATGTCTATTACTTTTAAGCATTTTCACAGTCAACCGCTCTTCCCATAGCTATGTTTATTTCTTATTAGTTCTTAAATACATTCCAGGCAGGAAATTAAATAAGTGCCAAGGAAGCACGCAACTTTTTTCTGCCAGGGATCATTCACAGAGCACTTCCTTTGCCCTCATCTCCCTAAAGTGATTGTGGTACTGCCTTAGTCTTTGCAAAGGATTAGCAAAGACTAATAATGTAAAATCCATATTAAGGGCCAACAGATCTGTCTCTCAGTTGTGGAAATGGGATCAGTAGGATGCAGTTGCAATGCTCTCCAAATTCAAAGGTCTCTTCAAGGGCTGATCCTCTGGAGAACGTTTTGCCCATGGCTTTTGCATGCTGGTGCCTCCCTTTGGAATACCCACCTGGCAGTACCCAGGATGCTGGATCATGACATTGAGAGGAACTATGTACAAGGGCCTGGAGAGACAGGATAGAGTGAAGGCCATGCCTTCAAATTGACAGAGAGCCAGTTTAGATCAGATATGAAGAAGAAATTCTTTCCTCTGAGGGTGCTGAGGCACTGGCACAGGTTTCCCAGAGAATCTGTGGATGCCCCATGCCTGGAAGTGTTCAAGGCCAGGTTGAAGGGGCTCTGAGCAACCTAGTCTGGTGTCCCTGCCCATGGCAGGGGATTTTAACTAGCTCATCTTTGAGGTCTCCTCCAAACCAGGCCATTTGATGATTCTGTACGTCAAAGGGAAGATCCCACTGCCTGATGTGGAGCAGAAAGCAATCAGTGGGTGCTGTGGACAAGCCACAGAATGGCTAAACACAGCTCAGGCACTGGCATCTTGAGTTGGGTGTCTGGCGTGAAAAAAAGCCAGGCTCACTGTCTGTGGAAGTTATGGGGATTGGCACACTGGGAGAGGAAGCTCACCAGCTGTTTCTGCTCCTTCCAGAGTGATCATGGGATGCATGTGCTCTCACATGTGCTGCAGTGTTTTGCTATGCTTCCAAACACCTCTAGGCACCCCTGAGCCCCCACAGCTTTTTCTGGGCTGCAGGAGCCTGCCTGCAGTCCTAAAGCACTCCAGGGACAGCTCATGGCTTTTCCTGCTGTCTCTTCCCGAGTCATCCTGCATCCTTCTGCAATGTGGGCTATCTTTTAGGCTTGGACATGACCCATTTGGTCCAGGTTATAAAGGAACACGTGAAAAATGGGATCATAGAATCATAGAATTTCCTTAGTTGGAAGACACCCGTAAGAACTACCAAAGTTCAACTCCTGGCCCTGCACAAGACAACCCAAGAGTCCCACCATGTGCTGAGAGCATTTTCCAAAAGCTTCTTGAATTTGATTACTATATCTATATTGATTACTGTTTCAATTTTATCAGCACGAATCACACCTATTTATCACACCAGTGAGGTGTCCCCTCAATCTTCTCTTCTCCAGGCTGAACAAACCAAGAGACCTCAGCTGCTCCCTGTATAAATCTAGGAAGTTAGGCTGGGTGGGAGCCCAGTAAGTCCTGCACTTCCCATGGGAACGCTGCGATGTTTTGTGGCTCCCTGTGAAACCAGGGAGCAGCACCTGCAGGTGGAACAAAGGAACTGCTGACTGGGAGCCAGCAAACACTACAAGCAAAAGTGCGAAGGGCTGCAGTGACTTCTGGCTGGTTTATGTCCCATTTCTATGCCTCTGAGACCTCTGTTAGACATTGTTTTCTCTTTTGTACTCAGGTTGGCTTCCTACCTGTGCCAACATTTTAAATATTGTGGGTTTTTTCTTTTTTTTTTTCCTTTCTTTTTTTTTTTTTTTTCCCACAGAAAGACACTTACAAATGGAAGATATATAGAACAAATGAAAGTATAGAACTGTAGTAAAGAAAACAAACAACTCGCAAGGGAAGTTAACTGCATTGTTGTGATGTTCAATAAAGAAGTATGTAAGACATGTTTTATGGCGTAGGAATAAAGGATTGATTTTGGTTTATTTCACATGTTTTCTTTTATAGGTTTTTTAAAGAACATCTCTTGTTTATCCTTATTTGATCAGTAACTAGTTGTTACTCTGTGTGATTGGTCACTCAAACCCTCGGTGCATACGTGCTGGGAAAAGATGTTTGTGAGAGATAGTTTTTTTTTTTTTGTTTTGTTTTTATTTTTTTTTCTTTTTTTTTAAATCTAACAGCATAAAAACAGTTTATATAGGTGGCTAGTGTTTATCACAGTTTTAGAATTCTTTTTCAGGGAAAGTAGGTTGTTTTCTACAGTCTTAGAACTCTTTCTCAGGAAAAACAAGTTGCTTTTTACTGCTGCAGAGCTGTTCTGTGAAGAACTGTCAGCTTTCTCACAGTTCCTGTAGGCTTCAGTCAGGATTCAGTTTGCAGGCTTTTGGCTGCTGTTTCACTACTACAGACTGCTTCCTTTCCTCCACCTTGCCTTGTTCTCTAAAAACAAAAGTTTTCCGTGAGTGTACTGCAGCGTAGTAGCTTGGTAAACTGCTAGTAACTGGTCACAGGATTTGTACTGATTCGTACTGATTTTGCAAGACCTCAGGATGAAGACTTGTCAAATTTGTTTAGTTTAAACTTGTCTTGGCCTGCCTAGAGCTTGGTTTACATGTATTTTAGATGCAACAGCAACTTTTCTAATGACCAGGTGGTTATGCCCATGCTTTTTGTTCTTGTTTGTCTTTCTATGGTATGACTGCAATTTTATCTAGATAGTAGAACCATAGAATATCCTGAGTTGGAAGAGAACCATCAGGATCACCAGTCCAACTCCTGGCCCTGTGCAGGACAGCCCAAGAATCCCACCATGTGCCTGAGAGCATTGTCCAAAGCTCAAACATATTTTCATTCACAATATCAACTATATGGATTTAATTTTTAGTAATCTCTTGGGGTTTTTTCCCTTAAGATCAAGGACTTTTCAATATAACAGAGCCATTGACTTGTATCCTTTGATTTCAGTGACTTCATACTCATTCCATAATATTTGTTTAGGATTCATCTCTAAAGAAGACTAATGATGGGGGGAGGACATTTCTTTAGTAAATCTGAAAGCACTTTTCAGCAAGGATGCTAAAGAAAAGAATATCTTTTGAAGTGGTGATGAATGCCCCAATTACTATAATTTTTGTAATTACTTTTTTTCTCTTTTGAAATTGAAGTATATTAATTGCAACTTCTCCTCACCAAAATCGTGGGAAGAGAAAAATTTCATACTGAGGATAAACCCTCCTCATACAGCCACAGCATGACCCCATAGCCCAAAAGTCCGAGGGCAGGATTTTTCTCTGGTATTGGAGATACCACTAGGAGTGTTTGCAGCCTTATGCCTGTGCAGGAATGAAAGTTACTTAGGGGACATTTAGGTGTTAGTGCTGACTAGAAGCCTCCTGCAGGACTGTAGGAGTGGTCCTTAATCCCCTACAAGGATAATGAGCCCTATCTATCTGATGAGCTCAACAGCAGCAGGCTTAGGCCCAGAGTCCCTTGGCAGAGGGAGATTCTAAATTGATTTCTGTACTTATGTCAAATATTCTTGTTTGATTCCAGTGGGGATAATTTTTCATTCAAACAAAGATCTTTGCACAAATGCAAATGTTCCTTCAGAGGCATCTGATGAATAAAAGCTCAATGATAATACCCAGCTCAGTTTATTTATTACTAATCACCTCACAGAAGATGCGTGAATCTGGCCTGACTTGTGCTCATGCAAGGACGTCACCACTGCAAAAATTATGCAAATGGAAGCAGAGCTTTATACAAACTATACACAGAATTATTTTGTGCTGTGTAGTACTTTTGGAGCATGCTACTCTTGGGGTTGAGCACTGCTCATTTGCTGTAGACATGACTAAATTACATCCTGGCCATTCAGGTACATTGTTTCTGCACTGTGAGTTGCCTTGCAGCACATTTCAGTTAATGGTAATCTGCAGAGAAATGCAAAACCTCTGTAGAAAGGATTAACCATTGTATACCTGACAGCAAAAGCAAAGTGCATTTTCTCCAGTACCAGATCTCATAAGAGAGGATATGTTACAGCACATGGGATAAAGCTACGTTCTAGGGGAGGACCTGTCTGTGCCCAGCTTAAAAAAGAATTATAAATGTCTTTTTTTTAAGATCCACTTTGAATCTCCTGGTAAAAATGCACTATTGCTAAGAAAATATTCATCAATATTTATAAGGAGCAGGAATATGTTAGACTGGGAGAACCTAAGGATCTGGATTTTTGGCCTTTTCTTCCCTAGCTATATAAGTTCATGTAATAAAACTTGGCTTCTTCTTCGTGTCATTATTGTTATTATTATTACTGATGCCTTAATTTTAGCTTTCATGTTTTCCAGATTCTGTACTGCCTTAGTGTGTGACTCTGAACTTCATATGAAGTGTTAGCAAGTTCTCTTCACAGTCTAGTTAGATAAAACAATCCTTTTCCAAGAGAGAGAGTCAAGGACATTGCTGCAGCTTCAGGCACAAAAAGTTTAAACAACAGCAAATTGAGGAGAGCAAACTGGGAGGATGGAACTTCATAACCTGAAGCTGTAATAAGGCAATTAACCCCAATATGTAAAACTTACAAAAGTGTGAAAACGCGTGACAAGTTGTCCAGCTTGGGTCCATCTTGGACAGAACCCTGGCCAGGCTCTCTACTGCCCAAGGTGTATCCTTTGAAGGCCTTTTAATAAATACCTACTTTATTCTTTTAACTCTGTCCAGCCTCTGTTCCAGGTCAGCCTCTCAAGGCTTCAGTTCTATTATAACTTCAAGCAAGTTAAAAGCTAGAAACATAAAAGTGCATCTGACTGTACTGTGCGTAGTTGTGCTACATATAACCTTGAGGGCACCTGCTCTCCCCCAGAAAAATCACAGTCCAGAGCTAGGATTTTAGGATTCCTCTGTGATGCATGAGAAGAATTAGATGCCCAGGGTGATACCAATGCATGCAGAGCAGGAAAGAGACACAGAAAACACTGCAAAATTAGCAAGTCTGCACTTCTCTTGACCTTAAATAATTTATTCTGTGTTTCATGGGTCTAATTCTTCCTATTCCAGCTCTCTCCAAGGTCTCTGCTTTATGAAGAAGAGACTATTATTTAAAGTGCGTGTAAGGAGGCAGATGCAATTAAGTTTATTTTGTCGAGTAGCCCAACAGCACATCACTAGGTCACGTGTAGTCTGGGATGCTTATTTCCACAACACTGCCAAACCTTTGGCAGTGTTATCGTTTAAGTAGATGATCTTAAGGGTATTTTCCATCCTCAAGGACTCTACAATACTAGGATTTTGTCATTTAAAAGATGCTGCTCCGTTAATAGGTGTGAAAACAAAATGCATCGCTTTTTCCTATCAATGACACAAGAGATCTTGAACCTTTTTGAGACAGGAACACAGCAAAAACATACCTTTTGTTTGGCTGGGGGCTTGGAGGACTGTTTTGTTTGTTTTTCGTTTGTTTTTCATGACTCACTTATTGTATACAGATGATATCATGGTCAGGAGAGCAGAGAATACTTCCCATGTTTCGATTTGTTCTGCGTGTCAAGTTTCCATGTGAAAATGTGCTTTCCTGGATGTTTTTCCCGGGGTTTGTCCCGGCGGCGGCAGCGGAGGCTCGGCCCGCAGGAGGGCAGCAGGACACCGCGCTCGGCAACCGCTCCCGGCGGGAGGAGCATCCCTGCTCCCGAGCATCCCGAAAATCTCGGCGTTTTCCAGGCCCTTTTATACATTCTGCTGGGGGCATATAGCCTTTGTGTCCGCATCTTTCAGCGCCAGCATTGTGATAGTCCTGGGCAGCGATGGGCTGGGTGGATGTGGGTTGATTTAGGCATATTTGGACGTGGTCTTTTTTATACATAAAGCCAACACATTTCTGCAAAATCTGCTGTTTAGGTGGCTTTAAAAGGACTTAGTGGGAAAACTCTTCCCGTGTATCTCTGATACTGTTACAATTAAAAAAAAAAAAAATTCAAAAGAATGTTCAACCTCGTGCATCAGCAAGCAAACTAATATTGAATCAGCAGAAATTGTGATGATAGACATGGGAGGCAATGATATAAGGTCATGAGACTGACCTACAGGTGATCCTTCCTCTTCTCCAGAATGCCTGATACGGATGACTGTGAGACCAGATAGATGTCAGATCTGATTTACTGGGGCAAATTCAGCATTCCTGTTCCCAGGCCCATTTATAATCTGATTTAGCATGTTGCTGTAGTTTACAGAAGTGAAACAGTCCATAGGAATCAGGCTGAGTCATCCTAAAATTTCTAGACAGTGTTGTACCTGTGCCAGTTAAAGAAAGGAGTTCCCCAAAATATGGGGTGTATTCCAGGGTGCTGAGGTTGTTTCTGCCTGGATGGACAGGACTAACCATAGAGAAGGTGGTTCTGGTGCTTTTCTTTCTTCTGTTCACATTCACTTCCTCCATTTTGAGCTACCAGGTCATCCTTGCTGGAACTGTGGTTTATTTTCCAGCAGTAGAATGAGACAAAATAATTCCTCCCTCCTCCACTTTTTTTTTTTTCTTTTGTACTACACATGCAGTGGACAATATTTCATGTTATTGCCACATTTAATATGTTTACCAGGAAAAAAAACACTGAGCTTTTCCAGCAAGTACATTGAACATAGTGTTCCTGACTGCTCTCCACCTCCTCAGTGTCTGATGCTGAAAATCAGCTACAGACCCTGACTGTAGCCCTTCAGGTGAACATTTCAGCAGTATTAACACATCAAACTAAAAAAAAAAAAAAACTTGACTTGCACAATATTTCCAAATAGGAATTAAGTCCCTAAATGCCTTTCAGGATGTAGCTTTTAAGGTGTGTCTGTGCTGAGTTTAAGAGCTGTGCACAGATCATCAAACTGGTAATGATCAAGCTAATTCTGAAACAGGAAACAATCTAACTGTGTTCATTAGACTAAATACTTGCCCTAATGGATGCAATTAAAGAGCTTACAAGCCAGGCTAATACATCTGCCTGGCATTGTGTGGGGCTCAGCCTGTGGAAATGTTTTTGCAGGTAGAGGCCATCTCAGAGTTCTGAGAGATTTCGTGTCTGTTCTCCATTTCATCATGTGGATGGACCCTTGATGACCCAAACTGGAGGATTGTGATTTTAGCATTGTTGCTTTACAGATCAGCTCCCATGTGTGACAAAAACCTCAGCCATTACAGCGCTGTTGTCTTTCCTTCATTATGAAACAGCCTTTCTGGGTGGGTAATTGGAAATCACTAAAACCTGAACTTTTAAAATTAGTATTTTTTTGTGCTTTGGTGAGCAGACAGCATGAACAAGAATTAAAATAGGAGGAAACATGTAAGGAAGAGACATTTCATAGATGGCACTGGGGCAAAGTTAACATTATAATGAGTTGTGATTAGGAGTCTTGTTATATGCAATAGTACTTGAGAAACAATCACAGAAAATAAATGTTGCTGAGCTGCCATGTAGTCTTCAGGTTTTTTTCACCTATTCTCTGTTTTGTTTTTAATACCAAAACAAAAATGATGAAAAATTTTTATTCTCTTATGATCAGAAAAGTAAGATCTTAAAAGTCAGTTAATGTATGAGTTAATGCAAGTTTGAGGAACTAGGTATAGAGCTCTAAAAACCTGCTTGTGCTTTTGTATAAAAGGATAGCACTCCTGAAGTGAATAGTAGGTAGGTCCTTGAAAGTCAGGGGCTGCTGATTAGCACTGTAAATGATTCTGGGGAAGGAAATGCCAGAAAATATTCCAGTAGGCCTGTGTGTAGGTTCTGAAGGGTAACTCAGCAGAAAGAAGAAAGGAGCTGCAAATGAAGCCTGAAGCCCTCCCTGCCCAACCACCTGCCAGGGCTGGGGCTCTGCTGAGATGCTAATTGAGTGTGAGCCTCCTGCCTGACATGCTGGCACCAGAAAGGGGAAGAAATACTACACAGATGTATTTTGGGTTTCATTCAACCATCCTATTATTTTATGAGTTCTGAGGGAGCATCGACATTTTTAATCTGAGGGAAAAATCCTCTCGCATCTGCTAGGCATTTGTCATACGAACGAGAAAAGACAAATCTTTTCTTAGCAATAGCATGAAATCGCTTCTCCAGATTCCCTCCAGCTTTAAAAATAGCTTTGTGCTACAAACACCGTCACATCAGACTTGGCATCAGCAAAATTCTATAAGAAAGGAAGGAAGATTTGGTCAAAAAAGGGTCACTTTTACCCCAAAGCACAGTTTCCTTCATATTCTTTCTACTTTTAGTTAGCAGAAAATAGGGAGAGGATAATCTTTTTCTATGAGATAAAGTTAAATAAAGAGACTTCAGCCTACTCAGAACAGTAAAAATAACAGCAGGATATTAAAAAAAAATAAAATCCTTTTAATAGTTCATATTCGTCGAGTGAACACATGTGCTACCTTTAAATATGTTCATATTGCTCATGCTAGATTATATAAACAGCTATCCTTCAGAAAGTGCACAGATATTTCAAAAGATTCAGTTGTTAGCTATTTAAATGATTTGCCAAAAACATATACCCCAGAAAAAACCTGCCACTGTGAGACACAATGAGTAACCTTCTACATGGTAGTTTTTGTTCAGGACCAGTGTACCTATACACTATTCACATTTTCACCTCAAACTGAATAAATAATTTTTGGCAAATGTTTGTGAGTACTGTGCTCTTACTGCAGAAGGCTTGTTTTTATCATTGCTTTGCAGCATGATTTTCACAATGTTATTCAGATATATGCTCTATCTGATAACATTTTGGGATTTTGGGTTAGGCTTCCAAATAACAGAATCATAGAATTATAGAACTGCCCAGGCTGGAAGGAATCCTGAAATTTCCTCTGGTCCAAACTTTCATGGGAAGGAGATCTTCAATGAGAGTGTCTAGCACCCTGTCCAGTCACATCTTGGAAACCTGCAGTAATGGGGACTCTACTATGTCTTTGGGGAGGTTGTCCTGACTGACTGTTCTCACTGTATTAAAAATTCTGATATCATCTTCACTCCTCTGAACCCTCTCCAATCTGTCCCCGTCTTTCTTATATTTTGGGGACAGGAAGTGGACACAGTGTTCCAGGTGTGGCCTGACAAGTGCTGGGTGGGTGGGATGATCCCATCTCTGTCTCTGCTGGCAGTGCCCCTGCAGATGCAGCCCGGGACATGTTTCACCTCTGTTGCTGCAGGGCTGAATCATCTGCAGCTTGTCCAGCAGGACCCAGGTCCCTTTCAGCAAGGCTGTTCCCTAGGCACAGATCCTAAAGCAGAATCCATTCTCCCACGCTCATTCTCCCAGAGAGACCATTAGGCCCACAAAGACTCATTTTTCTGTCACTTCCATTTTTGGAGGCACATTGATAAAGAGCAATCATTCAGCCAGCCCTTGCCAACTAATGTTAATTACATTTAAGATTAAGTATCACAAACTATTCCTTTATTTTAATTATAACTTTAATGGAAAAGTTGTACTGGTGATTTTATTACCTTTATTATTTACTTTAAGTCACTCACTTTGATATACATTGTAGCTGTCTGTTTCATTTATTAATTTCCCCATGCTCCTTTATTTGATGCTTTTTTTTACAGTTTTGGTTATCAGCTTTAATTGTTCACAGTTATAATGAAAACCAGTAAGTATCACAAAAAGATTTTGGGGCTTAGTGCTTGCTGCTACAACATCTGACTGTCCTGATGTCCTCAAAAAAAAAATCATGGCTGTGAGACAAAATTTGATTGACCTTTAAAAGGCCTGTTGAGGATTAACCTGTCCTGGATGGGGATGCTCAGATAAGTGAATGTTTCTCTTCTCCTCAACCTAGCTGCTAACTGGATGGACAGACATGGCTCCCGGTACAATTTTCTTCCTTTGGAATGTACTCTTAAATTTTTAATCATTTAATGTCAACCTTCCTTTGGAAGGAACAAAATTTTGGAGGTATATCATATTTACTTCAAAACTTTGAGCTCTTCTTGAGATCTGACTTTGTTTTGCTTTGGTAATTTCTTTACCTAAAGAGTAGAAAAGGCATAATAAAGATAATGAATCCAAATTTTTGTCAATATATACTATTAATCTTAAATTGCAAATGAGTTGACTTAAGCAGGTTTATAAGTAATAAATTATCTGATTCTCAAGTGTACAAAAGTGTAAGTCTGGACTGCAGAGAAGTAAAATTCATAATGTTCCAAGTATTCTGCAAGAAAAATACTGATTTTTTATTTACAATTACAATATCAAAGGCAATTTTTCAGCCTATTTCTTATTGCAAAAATTACATATATATATATACTTTAGCCTAAAAATACTTCTGTTGGAGTGGATCTCAGAAAAGGAGGCAGTTTCTTGCTGAAAAATAAGAATCATCTAACAGTTTAATTTCATCACTTTTGCCTGGAGATATATACATTATTTGAATGTTCTTTTAATGATATTGAATAGATAAAAATTATAACCAGGTGGGAATTATTGCCTTGCTTCCATCTGGAAAGCATGAGATCTGCTTTAGTTTAAGAAACTTACTACTTATATTCTTTACTTCCTTCCTATTATTATGTTTTTACAATGCAACACTGTATTAATCTTGGATTTAAATTTGCAGTCACAGTGTACAAATTTCCTACAATGAAAATGAAGATATGAGATAATATTTAGGAATCCATTAAAAGTGTGCCATTTGTATGGCACAAAATGAGAAACAGTGTTCTTGGCATCCAGGTTTTCCACCATTAGTTTTATGTAAGGACATTGACAGGCAAGGTGATGTCTTCTGGTTTTGAGCTGAAGCATGTGCTGAATAAAGCCATTTAGTTGCCTTTATAGCTTTTCCTGACCAGTGAAACAAAGGGGACCTAAAAAGATATTTGCATGTCTTACAAATAATGTGGTGGGCTGAAACAGTGACTCTACTGAGCAGCAGGGAGTACATCACTAGGACCCTATTCCAGAGGTGGCAGAGAGCCACAGTTTTCACTACTGGACAAATGACATTTAATGTATCAGGGACTGCTGGATCCTTTTCTGTAGAGTACTCTTTCATTGCTGGTGTAAATATTAAGTGAGCACTACAATAATTTTATGAAACTTACACTCTTCAATTAGGTTAACAATGACAGAGCAAATAATAGTATAAATATTGGAGATGGGAAAGTCAGCTTGGTATTGACATGAATTTAAAATGAAATTAGGACTGCTCAACTGAGATGTAGTCCATTGAAGTAATTGTGTAACTGCAAATTAATGGGCTTGAGAAGGTAAGAGTTACGCCAACACAGGCCCCTTAACCACAGTACAATGACGTTTTCTCATCCTGAAGTGTCTGGAATAACGTAGCACTGTTTTTTTTTCATGGTGCTAATAAAATTTGTCTGCCATGAGATGAAACAAAAGGGCAAATAAAAGGTGCAATGCCTAATGGAATAATGTTGGAAGGCTGTGGCAGATGGAGGGACCCAAATCAGGTATACCTGGTGCTTTGTGTTGGAAATAAGCCCTTGGGGTGTGTATTTCCCAAATATCCCTCCCACTCTCTGGGAGAGTGCCAGCTGGCAAAGGCTGAGCAGGGGAGAACATAGACAGGGAGCAGTCTGGATAATCTGGATAATCGCAGGCCAGAGCTTCAACCTAGGACTGTACTAGTACAGACATAGCCTAAGGGCCTGATTAGCTCAAAATAAATCTCTCTGGTGTGTTGAATTTGCTAGGTGAAGTAGGCCAGATTACTTTAAGAAATGCTGTGATATCACAGAAATGTAAGTGATGTCTCGGGTGTCTTCAGATCTCCTTCTGTGTATTCAGTTGTTCATTAATTTTTCTGCTTCATACTAGTAAGTTTTAGTTTTCACCCTCAGGGATGCTGCAAAATATGCATGCAGTAGGTGCTTTTGTGGCTTAACTGTGTGTTGTGTTGTGGTGAAAAAGGGAATTGATAATGCAAATGGTTCTCCCAGTCTTGAGCCCCTACATTGTCTGATCCAGAGCAGGCCCTTGAACCTTCACCTTAATTTACTTTTCTTGCCATTTGGCTATTGTGTATGTGCATGACAGAACTTCTGTATTCAGTCTGATATGTGACAATTTCTTAGAAATTTGGGAACTCTGATGCTGCTTCTTTTCTTGGGAGATGGTGTGAAGGAGCAATTTGAGAAAGCGTCATGAAAGAGGTATATTTGAAACAAACTAATTCTGGTTAAAATAAAGGATTAGGGTAAATTATCTGAATGATTTTCAGGCTGATGATTACATGAAACTACCCTGTTCTGTCTCAGCCATCTTGCTTCAATTTTTATGGGAATAGAGGCGGCAAAAGAAAGAGCGCAAATTGCAAGAATCAATTTTTCCGAATACTTTAAGAGCAAAGAGAAATGTCTGCAGTAATGCTTATTGCAGAGAGGAAGGAAAGAGAAAACTAAAAGGCATGTCTATAAAAGTGTGGAAGAATGGTCCACATTTAGTGGTGAGTATATTGAATTGGTATCACAGTCTAATTTTCACTCCCTTGAAAGTAATTATCATATAAACTAATTGTGGTTATAGAGACAAGAAGAGCTAAGACTTAAATACAACTCATTCTTAGAGCCTTTTATTTCATTTTCATCCCCACCTTTTAATTTATCTACAAAGCACTTAATAGCTTATCTGCAAAGCATTTAAGAGCCTCTATTAAGAAAGCTTAAGTAGACTTTCACTGGCTCTGTGCTGAGAGTGAATTCATTTGCTAGTGATACCAGGCCCAGAGATGTGCAGAAGTTCTTGAAGCTGAGGAAACCTACTGCTTGCAAGAAAAATCAAATGGAAAACCCATGCACACCCAGCTTCCATGGTAAGAGAAGCCCTTGGCTGTAAGAAAACCCAGCCCTTGCTATATAAACACCATTCATCATTTTCAGCAGGTCTGCCTCTGTGATAATTTGAGTCACATTCTTTCTTCTGCGTGTCCTTTAGTACAATTCATGACATCCAGAAGTGCTTGGAACTTGCAGGTGATGGATCTGGAAGGCACTGACTGGTGCCCAGGCCTCTGCAAGCAGTGAGTGGATGGAAGGATCATGAATAACACTGCTTTTGCTCAGACAGTAATGCTGAAAAGGACAAATCCTATTTGCTTTGACTTAGTATTAGAGTCAGTGTCTCTGACTCTATTAATTTTATTCAAAAAGTAAAAATTGATTTAGTAGGACAATCATATTGATTATAGACATGAAGGTTTTATTCTTCATCATTTCATGAGAAAGAAATCTCTCCAAGCAGCCATCCCAACTCCTTCATTGCTAGGATTCAATTTTATGTCCTAACAGAATTTCCCCCTTCTAATGAAGGTATATTGCTTCTGTTGTCTTGCTCTAAGAGACAGAGAGCTGCAGTTTTCAAACAAATCCAGCTGAGTCTGGGTCTTGGAAACTTTTTCACTTTGCAAGAATTTGGTACATTTATGCACAAGAAAATTCTTTGTCCTGGCATTAGAAGGCACTGGAACTGACATCAAAGCCATTAAATATGACAAGAGAGAACAAACCAGTTTTAAGCTAATTTGACTATCATAATAAACTTCAGCTACATTTTTAGGATTGTATGATGTGCAACATCCAGCTGAATGGTATAAATGTCAGAGGCAGCTTGGGGCACTGTCTCAGACCCCTTCCAGTGTAAAGGTACAATATATATGTTCCCTGGGCCTCTGTGTCATCCTCCTTGTACCAGCACCATTAATATAAGTGGGTAAATATAGAACTTGCACATCAAATGGAGTCACCAGAGACAACGGCCAGATGGGGTCTTAGCTGAATAAACTCTCCTTCTCCTATAACTTGAAATAAAGCAAAATAAACAGCAAAGGCTACTTAGGGCTTTCAGATGGGATTAATCAGCCTTGCTTTAGCTTGTCCAGAAGTTAAACACCTGGCTGTAGATAGTTTTTCAGCCTGTTCAGGGCTAAAATGAATCACTGTCAAGAGGTACATGCACCTCCGGCAGGTGATTCATCCCTTGCCAAGGTAAGTATGTGATACAGATGTGATGAAGTGCTGCTGAGAGGTTCCTGACTTTCCACAGGCTCTCAAGGGAGCCCAGAGAACTCATGTTCTCTCATTTTCAGTGTACCTTTAGATGTCTAAAGATAGTGAGATGAATCTCTGCCAAACTGGCTTAAGAAAAGCACAGTAATGATATTAAATTGCACAGGGTAACTCTTTTCCTGTGAAACCCAGAGGTAACAAGAAAATGTGATGTTCACCAGGGTTTGTCTTTTGCAATGACACTGGGCTCTGCAGGGAGCTGTTAAGGACCTCCAGTCTCAGGGTTTCCAGGATCATCAAACCCAAATGAGCCAGAAATTAGCACAGCCTCAGAATCAAAATGATTCATCTATGCAATTTTCACAGTGGACAGTGGGGTTAACGTAATAAAATCTCTGTGATTGTTGAAATGAAAAATCTCTGTCTGTGTATTTCAGCCCCATTTATTAATAATTTACAATCATTTAAAGCACTTTTATTCTACTTTTTTCTACTATTCCATGCTTAAGCAGAATGTAAAAGCATGTTCTTATGAAGAAAATTTGCTGAAATTAGACTAAGGGTATGATTTCCTACAGTTCATCAGAGTCAGGAAATGTGGAGTTAGGTTGAAATGACATAGTTGATGCACTGTGTTCTGCTCAGGTACTGGGGCTCTCTTGGGGGTGGTTCCCTGATTGACCACAATGGCTGTAAAGAGAGAGAAATAGTGAAGATGAAAAATCAGTTACATCTGTTGAAAAAGTCTCATTTGACTTTCAGATACCTGTTTTCTGTCCTGTTACTGCTACTCTCATTTGGAAACCGTTAGTATTATTTTAATATGCTGTAAATTTTGGTGCATATCTTTGAAATAAAATAAAAGTGATCTACATTGTCAGAGAATTCCCAAGCCCAGTCTACATGGAAGTTCAGACCAATTTGAACAAATATCATTAATGCAACAAACCAAGATTTATTGAACCCATGAAGCTGAAAAGACCTACTGTGGTGTCAAACAGAGGTTAGATTTGTCCAGCATTCTGCTGTCAAACATGCAGTCCAGCAGTATAATACAGGAGATGGTTTGGCACTGGAACAGAACCAAAATCTCTGTTTCTTCACCACTACAGAGAGGACTGAGATTGAATTCCTGTGAAAGACAATGGTTGATTTTTGTGACATTTTGATGAAAAAGCTGGCTGATATTTTAAAAAAATATTATTTTCATTTTGGAAAATGGTGTTTTATCTTGGTTTATTGTCTTTTGGAAAATGACGGAAAATGGAAAACTCCATAACTGTTTGACTCAGCATATTTTCTCTAAATATTTTCATTTAGTTTTGAATTTTTTTAAATGAAACTTAAAAAACGGTTTGGCGTTAATTAAAATGTTCCTGTCATAACAGTTGGAATGTCTGCTACCATATATCTCCTCCTTTTTCTTCATTACGTGGTGTAGTTTTTCTTTTCCTTGTAGCTCCTGGATTTCATGGCATTCTAGCACGGACACATCTACACTTTTTGTGACAAAGCAACCCATCCTTATGGTGAGTGAACCTTCTGAGCAGCTGACACCAGCTTACAACCTGTCTTGTGTTTCCAGCGAACATAATCTGAGCAAGCCTCTTCGAAACTGCAGCATTTTATGACCTTAATAATTGAATCACATCCCTTAAGCTTGAAAGGATCTGGAGTTGATAAATCGGAAAGAACAAATTGCTCCACTGTTTCTGAAAGGACAGCAAGTATGAGACAAATCCAAGCAATTCAGTTGGTACATTTACTTTCATATTGACAGGCCAAACCACACTCAGGCTGTTTGCTGACACCTAGAGAGGGAGGTTTGTGTGCCCTTTGCATCCTGCTCCTCAAGCTGGGTCCTCTGGGTGGTCTGCAGTGACCTGAGAGCATCCATCACATCCCTGAGAGCTCAGCATCATTCCCTTCTACATCAATTTGCTGCACCCCTTGCTAACAGAACTATTTACAATTCAAACCATAAAATGATTCAAACCATAAGCATAAACTGTCTGAATGTTTGTTCTTTAAGTGTAAAATCCTCATTCTTTATGTTTTTAGACCAAAGACGGTGGGGAGAAATGGAAATGCTCTTTACAACAAAGTTGTTTACCTTGCATTTCCCTGTAGAGGCTTTTTACCAGTACAATCCATTTCCAAGGTCTTCATGCTGGTTCTTGTCAACTGACAGGAGGTTGGAAACATTCTCTGTGCTCTCATTTGAAATGAAAGTGACATACCCATGAAACACCCATGACCAGCTGGCTGCTGTGGGACACAGGCTGGCAGGGCTCCTTGTTTCCATTTCACCTCTCTGTAACATCAACCTGAATTTTGCTGATCACACTTGGGGGTGGCAGTAAATTCTGTTAGCCAGGTGCTTTGGGAGAACTGCAGCCTTCACCTCCTCATCCTCCTTCCTCCCTGGAGGCACACGTGGCCCTGTCCCAGGGACACGGGCACTACAGCTGCACACTGTGGATCTGGCTTCTGTGGGTTTTCTCCTAAATATATCAACCTCTCTAAAAACAGCAAAAAAAGGCCAATGTTTGCCATCTCTTGGAAACCATTACTATTTTAACTGTTGCTTCTCTAATTGTACGTGAAGTGAGGTGAACTGGTGCCTTTTGGGGTATATTATTCCTCACAGGCTCTCAATGTATATTAATTTTCTCATTCTTTGTTGACCCACCCAGCAGCCTTTTAGACAGCAAGAGTAGGATGTATGTTAAGGAGAAAAAACACCCAGACAGACACAGACATAGACACTGTTTTTGTGTCTGTGTTAAAAAAGTAATGTTCTTTAGCTTTTTCATAGCTAAAAGAAACATCTTTGTTTCACTGGAGAGTTTTAGTTTCAGAGGACTTATCCATTTATTCAAATATTTACTATCTATTGGTACCCTTTAATGCTTTTTTGTATTTTATTTTCAGTCTGATCTTAAGATCTGAGTCATAAAGATTATGTAAAAGGTAGGAATGACAAAATTGATTAATGTCAAAGTCCAATTATAGAAGGATGAACTTCCATGAGAAGAACAAGATACACATTATTTTGTGGATTTCTCCAGTTTATTTGATTTGGATATCTGATAGCAATAAATCCACTTTTGTTACTTTTTTTTTTTTTCCCCATACAAGCAGATGAGAAATGTTACAGTAATTCTTCCTCAAGTGTATCTAGGCTTCTGTTCACAAGCAACAAGGATTTCAAAAGCTACAGTCATGGAAGACTCATTCTGTCACACCAATGTTGAAGGATTTTTCCTGAGTCTAATTGTAATTAATTAACGTCTTACAGAAGAGAGTCCAAAGTGACTAGATGCTTTCTATTTTCTTTTTTTTTTTTTATCTAAGCTTCTAACCTTAATAATTATTATCGACAGCTTGAGCAAAGTGAACCTCAAAAATATAAGTAGTAATAATCAATCTTATGCCTTTTCTGATTTTTGGTTGCTAAAGATGAGCAAGAAGGGAAGCTAACTGAAGGCCAACTATAATATCATCTGATCAAAACTAATCTTGCAGACCTGGCACAGTCTGGATTTGGGCCAGAACACAAAAAATAAAAAGCTTTACTGGCAGTGATAGATGACCTCAGCTGTTGATGTGCAGAGGGCAGACATTTCCTCTCATCATTTTTGATTTCTTGAAACATTTCTTTCTGAAGGCCATTAGATAATGCCATTTCACCTGATAGGAGTGGTAGGGCCTCTGTCTACAGCAGAAAATGGATGAAAACCTATTGAGAATGTAAAATTTAAGAAGTAGTGAAGGGCAACGAAGTCCACATTATTGGCCTTTTGTTATCTGAGTCTCAGAAAGTGATCTTTTTTTCATTATTTAGATGAGAACTGTCCAGGGATGAATTGAAATCCATCACCATGACCGATAATTCTGACCGAGTCAAGAGAAGGATTCAGAAGATTTATTAAAAATGTTGAAATTTGGTTTTTTATGAAAACTACTCCATGTTCACAGTTGGTACTAAGGCTTCCATGGCGCTGTATGAGTAATGCTTTCTCTCATCTTTAGTTTTTTTCAGAAATCCAGCACCATTCTGAAACAGTTTAAACAAAATTATTTATTGATTTATTTAATTAATTAATTTTGTGTGGTCTAAAGCTGTGAAAAATTTATACATAAGAAACCCCCAGCACTGCATGAAACTGTGACCAATGTGGAATGTTTTAGTGTTTCTTTTCAATATCTGGTGTTGTGTTGCTTCCCACAAATACAACATGCAAAATCTGTCAGAATTCAATGAGCTGTCTGTGATGTGACAGGTTCCTGTCACAAGGGCACGTCCTACAAAAAGAGTGAGATGCAAAAATCAGGATGCAAAAATCTTCTGGAGGGCCAGCTCAGGCCTGGACTTCTTCAGGGCCATAAACATCCTCATCATCTTCAGCAAAACTGTATTTTAATATAAGAATATAAGAATAAGGACATAATGAAAATAAATAAAAATAAATAAAAAGAAGGATAAGAATATAAGAAACTGACAAGGACATGACAAGAAAGAATTCCATCACTGAATATCATATTGAAAATACAGACATAAGGAAGAATCTTGCAGTTTTGATCACCGGTTTTTAACTTCCCAGTGGATATTTACCCAGTGTTCTACATAGGGATTCACTTCTCTCACAGTGCCTCATTCCTTCATTTTAAAATAAGTGCTAGAAAGATGAGACGAGATTTTTATTTTTTTCAACCCAGAGTTAAAATAACTGCAGAATATTTGAACTGAAGTACAAAATGCTGGCTGAGCTGGAAAAGCTATTAATTTATTTGCCATAATGTCTGGACAAATTTTTCATGAAGCCTATGAACTGACTTCTGAGGTGAATTTGAACCATCTCCACTTTTTTTTTTTTTTTTCTTTTTTTTTATGCAAAATAATGTGCACTTTCAAATCTGATGAGGAGTTAATAGCAGATACTTAAGGTCTTGGCAGTGGATTGGTATTGTTTTCTTACTAAGAGGTTTTGTGCAATGGTTGATCTCATTCAGGAAGGTTTTTCCCAGCTCTTAGAAACAATGGAAATCCATGAACTTATAAAGAATAAAATTTATCATTACTGTATTAAGGACATGTTAAAGTGCAGGGCCAATTAAATATAGGAACAACTGCAGCTTGAAAGAGCAATTTGATATTTTGGACTCCAGATGATGGAGATTTATACACCCACCACATTGGGGTGGTTTTAATATTTAACTGTATAACTCTATGTAGCCTCAAAGCTTTGCCTTTTAGGATAAAAAAATGTTAAAGAAAAGATGGGCTTATTTTCTTGTGCTGTAACTACTTAAATAAGCCTGGAGAAGAGAAGGCTCTGGGAAGACCTTGTAGCAGCCTTCCACTTCCTGAAGGGATCCCACAAGAAAGATGGAGAGAAGATATTTACAAGAGCCTGGAGTGACAGGATGAGGGGGAATGTCTTCCTGACAAAGAGTATGTTTAGACTGTATAATAGGAAAAATTCTTTCCTGTGGGGATGGTGAGGCACAGGCACAGGCTGCTCAGAGAAGCTGTGGCTGCCCCACCACTGGAGTGTTCAAGGTCAGGCTGGATGGGGCTCTGAGCAAGCTGGGATAGTGGGAGGTGTCCCTGCCCATGGCAGGGGGGCTGTAACAAGATGATGTTTAAAGGTTTCTTCCAGCCCATTCCATTCTAGGATTCTATGAGTCACATTGAGAGAAGGCACATGATTCATGAAGTCAGAATGCCAGGTTCAATAACTACTGAATCATAGCTGGAGCCATATTTATATATACATATGTGTGTGTGTGTATATATATATATATATATATATATATATATATATATATATATGTATATCCCAACCAAAAGAAAAAGCAAAGAAAAAACCAAAAGGAAAAAGGAAAACAGCCTGAAAATGGCTGAAAATGTACATTTTTTTTTTTAATTAGACCTCACTTACAGGCTTTGTTGTGCAAAGATATTCACTTTGGATATGCCTTTATTGCAGGTTTAGTATGAAGTTCAGTATGAACTTCTTCTATATGCTGCTGATCCACAACTGGAACGGTGAGAAATGGTCTTCAAATAATTCTAAAAGTCACTACAATATTTCAATTCAGGAAAAATTCCTGTCTGACTGAAAACAGGAATTGATGTTACTTACGATATTGAAATTACTTTCTTCTTAATTTCTTTGTTTTTCTTCCTATTTTTTCTTAGTTGTAGTGCATCAATGCAACCTGAGATGTTCTATTAATTTTCTGAGATGTTTTGATGGCAATGCAAGGTTGATTTTAGGTTGGTATGAAAAAATATTAATAATTTCAGTAGAATATTCTGAACATAAGAAGAATATATCATGTGAAAAACTGTGCTTTAGTGAGATGACCATGCTCTTAATAAATTACAATTTTTAACTTTCAACTTTTTATAAAGAACTAAATTTTCGCCTGTACTTTTTTGGTACTTTTTTGATCAGTGCTAGACATATTTTTAGTCTTCTCCTCATGTATTGAAAATAAGTATTACATGGAAAGAATTGCAGTATAACACATTTTTGAAAATGGAAATGATAAGCATTAAAATTTTATCAGAGCTGTAACAAATGGTAGTGGTGCCACATAGCCAGTGGTTGGATGGGTAAGGCAAGAAGCATAATCAAAACTGAAGTGTATTTAATCTCTGCTGCTAATCACTGCACAGCTTTAGCCTGTTTTCATCAAACTAATTGATGGCAAATGGAGCAGATGCATGATGAGATTATATCCCCAATTTATGGCACAGTTATAAGAAAATATTACTCTTTTTTTATTTTTCATTACAAGTATTGGAAATTTAGAAAATGCACTGGGTTGGAATTGAAGTAATCTCTCCTGCTTGTCTAATGTATTGCAGATTTTTCTTATTATTAGTCTAAGCACTTAATTTATCATGACCCATTTCAGAAAAAAAATTAAAATAGTTTTGTTTGATGTATTTTATAATTAAATCCTTGGCATTGACACTTCTTATGTTTGTTTCCAGGCTATGATTACATATTTAGCATATCTGAGTTACTATAACTAAAGCAGAAACAGCAGATCTGGAATATTGCTCATGCTGCAATAGGAAAGAGAAATTATGCAAAGAAGAACTATACAGAGATGTGATAACGTCCACTACATTCATTATAATACCCTTGTTTCAACATCTGAAATAGTGACAACACTTTTAGCATTTTGCATTTCTCATGACAACAAGTTCTTTTCAGGCAATGCCTTCAGAGTTTTTGAGCCTTTAAAGGGAAAAGTATCTGCTGCCTGCCCATGGCAACCAGCTCCAAACAAAACACTGAAAAGAACAAAATTTTACTTCTGCAACATCAGGGGATGGATTTGTGAACAACTACAGCCTCAGGGGAGATGGGGAATGTCAGAGCAGGAATACCTGAGATGAAAACTTGTGAGGAATCAGCAGCCTGCAGAGGGAAATACTTGAACAGGAACAGACAAAGCAATTCCACAAGAAGGAGATCCCGTCAGGAATGATCCAGCCTAGGGAAGATGGAGACATCACCAAGCATAAGAAACTGGCCAGAGAGTAATTTTTTGGTGAGGATGAGGGAGAAATGGGAGTAGAGGAACAGTACTGCTGGGAGCTTGGGGATGGCAGCAGAATTTAGGAGCAATGCTGCTTGGGGAGCTGAGATGAACAAGAATGTGTGGGGAAAGGAACACAGGCTGAACTGGCTGAGCTAAACCTGCCTGAAATTATGGTTTGGACCATGAGCAGGGCAGGAAGACTGAGGCTACAGGAAAAAAAATTAGTATTAAGCCAAACAGATTTGAAGCACAGAGTTATGTAAGGGGCAGAATTAGGAGAGTGGTGACCTGAAAGGGAAAATAAAGAAGTGATCAAGTCTGGCAGAAACTTGGTAAAGCAGGTCTGTTAACTACAAAAACAGATTTACCAGAAAATTAAATATGTGCTCTTCTTTCATATGACATATATCCTTCACTTTTCTTTAAGCTAACTTTATTTTAGCACATTTCCCAACTGACAACAGGCAGAGATGCAGAAATACAAAATTCCCATATCTCAGCAACTTTCAGATCCCAGAGAGTATCAGTAAAACCCACTGTTGAAGTAAATGCTTACTCACAGGATAAACAGCTGACTGCTAGTGAGGCTTACTCTACTGCGTAAGAGGTTTCTTCTCACTACTTTTCATAAATCTGTGCATGAGGAGGTTCCTGCTTAGTACTCAGGTATTAAAAGTGCTGCTGAAAAGGGGAATTTGTTTTGAATTTGCCATTAACAACAAGCTGCTGCTCTCACCCACATGCACATACTCCACACTGCAGAGAAGTTTGAATCTTCCAAATTCATCTCTGAAAACCTATGTAAACCTCAGCACTGAGATTGCCCACAACATATAAAAAGCCTCTAGAAGGTGACTATACTGAGGCAAAAGTACTTGGCATATCTCTCTTCAATTTCAACTGAAATGTCTAGAACTATTCATCAAAAAAATACTTCACAGCTTATTGATTGAGGTGTATTAATAGCCACTTGCCTGAAAGATAAAGTCTAGATTGAAAATATAGCATATTGCAGTTTTAATAAGGTTACACTCACTAGTGATTTCACATTTTTCCCCTTCTCCATGGAACCTGTCAGCTTCTGCTCTCAAAGCGCTTATCCTTTCACACATTGTTATCTTTATAAAGGGGATAAGACAATATATAAAATCCACTTTAGCAAAGGTCTCCCTTCATCCAGCATTACTGCTGAGATCCTTACACTGGCAGCAGTTTACCAAAGCACAGGCAAAAATCAATTTTAATTAGTATTTTTGGCTTTAATGAAAAGTGATTACAGAACTGGCATTTTAGTTAATACTGTTGAGATTTATAGTGGGCTGATGCTAATTAATTTTCTGTTGAATTGCTGTGGGCAGTGAATAACTGCAATAAAATGGCAGACTTGCTGATAGCAAAACTATATCAGCACTTCAGAGCTTCTTAACAAAAGGGAGCTTAATGGGTTGCAGGTATAATTTACATTACTTCTCATAAACTGCACATTACTGCTTCTTTGTAAAAGTGTTATGAAGAGCCAATTTTATGTATTTTATAATGAGACCAATGTATTTTCTGACAATTTGGTGTCAGCATATGCAAGCCTTCTGTAGAGTGTGATAATAATTCAAGAACCTCTGGAAAGGAAAGATTTTATCAAGTCAGAAAATTAATCTTCCCTTTAATATTTTCCTGTTATATATTTTTGTTATTCTGCCATTAATTTTAGTGTTTTTCCCTGTAGAAAGGTACAATTGAATAAGGTGCTTGCCTTTAGACTTTGAGCAATGTCAGAAGGACTACAATTTATTGTAGGCTTGAACAGTGCCTAGTTCTGGAGGGAACTGATTCCACTTCAAGCCTCCAGGTGCTATCCTAAAGCCTACTGCTTTGGGAATGTTGGACTTCAGCTAATTTTTTTCCAAACCACGGTTCCTCAAATAGTGAAAGCAGATGGAAACCCTTTTGTTTTCCTGGTCAAAAACACAGGCAAATCCCATCCCTCTTTTAGGTTTTTACTAGCATCAAGCTTTTCTGGTATGTATGAGAAATGGAAACTTTCATAATTTCAAACAAAATCCAAAATTCTCATTTGAACTTTTTGTCTTTACTGTCTGAGACCTTACAAAAGGCACTCAAAAACAAAAGTTTCAGAGGGAAATCATGAGAATTGCCACCAAACAGAGAGAATTACTGTCCCCCCTTCAAAGGCAGGTCCAGATGGAAAGGCCTGTCCCAGACACCATTTAACCCTTCTAACACATATGAAAGAATATAACGAAATTGCATCATGTACTGCTTGCCAAAAACTGTTTCAGACAGGAACACTGGACATTTTTCATGTCAAACAGAACTAGCAAAAATGGTTGCATCTTGTCTAAGGTAGGTAGCTGTTTATTAAAGGTATTTAAAGTTTTAATAAAACAACATAGGATTTAATTATGATATTTATAAGGACATCCTAAACACATTTCCTTATTCTTTGTTGTAAGTATTAGAAAAAATAAAACAATACAAGCAAAAATGTCTTCTAAAGCTATAAGGTGTAGCTTTATGTATTGTGTTACATGTGATGGTAAAATCTTGAAGAGCATAAGAATACTAAATATTGACTTCTAACAGAATTAAGAAGGTACCTAAACATATTGGAAAATCTTTCTGCAAGCCCTATATTTGAAGCAGAAGCAGATGAGATATGCCTTATATGCAGTTTTTTACAGTGATTGGTTTTATTCTGGTGTAATAAGGAAATGACATTTATGTGATTACTCTATGTGTGCAGGCATATGTGTGCCTATTACTACTCTCTTTTTAAATATTTTCAGAATCTCCTGTCCTGATCAAATATGACAGACAAGAAGATATTAAGCTATTAAGTTCCTACAAGTGGCTGAATAGGGGCAAGAGATGCTACTTGTCTACAACCAGTAACCCTGCTGAGGAAAAGGCTCAAGCATGAGCTCACCCTTCAACAGGCATCACAGCACCATAGCGGAGAGACTGAGATAAAAACCCATCAGGCATCATTAGCTTTAATGCTCACAGGCTGACTTGGTTCTCCCCTCCTCCCTGACTGCCCAAATACGTGTAAATTGGCTGGGGGCTGTTTTCTGCTTTGTTTAAATAATATCCATTTGCAGGCCAGATGACACATTAGGCGCTACATTAGTCTCCATGACTGCCACTATAATCTTGAGGGCCAGATTGTTGCTTGCTCAGGATGGATGCACAAGTGGAGAAAGGTTGTGTGCCACTCTTCCAGTATGTCCCTTGCTACAGAGAGGTGGTAAAACAGTTTTTATTTGGTCATGCAAAGCTGCTCATTGCTAGCATACCCATGGCAAAAAAAAAAAAAAAAAAAAAAAAAAAAAAAAAAAAAAAAAAAAAAAAAGAAGCAAGAGGCTAAATCCAACAGCCCAGCCATACTGACTCACATTCAGATTATTCGCATTATTAAATTGGTGTGAAATTAAACAGTTTTATCTTTCACTTAAACAATGCCATCAATGCATTTGTTTTCAGCGGAAGAGAATCCTGCAGTAGCACAAAATGCAAATGGTCTAAAGGTTGTAATGGTACTTGTGACGTGGAGATGATGGGTCACCTTTTTCACAGGAAAAGTAACATTCACTAGCTGTAAGAGCCTGAATGAGAGATGCGGGACTCCAGGCGGCTCTTCCCAAATGCAGTTTATTACATCCAAGGTGTTACAGCAGTCCAGGGTCGTGGGCGACAGAGCCTGTGCCTACAGCTGTCAGCTCCAGCTGCAGGCAGGCCTGGAGACCCTTAGTTTAGGTTACAAATGCATTATATACTTTTCTTTACTGAGCATCTTAATACAATAAGACCAATCTATACCTTAACTTTTATCTATAGCCTATCACAACTACTATAATTACCATATTCATGTTACTATTCTCCAATCACTAAAAGTTAGTACATTACAGTTTAAGCTAGAAGTTGTTTTTCAGTTTTCTTGCAGTGGAAAATTCTGAGACCTTTTTTCTACTTGCAACATCTGCTGACTTGTTTGCCTGTGCTATCTTTCTGCTTGGTAAAAACATCTTCTTGTTTGAGGTGGGTTTATCCTTTGCTCTAAGTCATAAAAACCCCCTTCTAACCAACACACCCTTTGCCTCCTTGGTTATCCAGTGAGACTGGCTCAGCAATTCTTTTCTTCTATATCAAAATTTACTTCCATCTCTATTCCTTCCTCAGCTTCTACATTCAAAAATCTTTCTGTCCAGCATACATATTTGTGAGACTTTCTTGTCAAACTTTCATCCTTCCCAACAACTAGCGTATTAGTGGGCTTTAGTTAAGAGGCATAGTCTCTAAGAAAGGTGTGAAAACTGGAATCTTCCGTAAAGACTAAGCAACAAGCAACTCAAAGTATTAAAATTCTCACATAAACCTGAAAATGAAAGACTCAGCCCATGGTAACATTTTCACTTGAAGCTGAATGTTAGATTTGATTAATTTCCACTACATTACTAACAAGCTTTCTAAGTACTGAAGCGACCTTCATATAGTAGGAGATAGAACAAAGCTGGTGTGCTTAATGGTTTAGAGTGAAATCCTTTACCTCATGCATTATTCCAGAAACTACAGGCTGTCAGTCTCTCACTGGCCTGGTAACGTTATGGAGGAGATTATTCTGGGAGGCATTGAAAAATACCTGGGAGATTACACAGCCATTGGTCACAGCTGGCACAGCTTCATGAGGGGAAAGTCCTGTTTATCAAACCTGGTTTCCTTTTGTGGCAAGGTAACCCACCCAGCTGACCAAGGGAAGACAGTTAATGTGATCTTTCTGGGTTTCAGCAAAGTTCTGATTCTCTCTCCCAGGATCCTTCTGGGTAAAATCCCAGAGCTGAATAAACACAGCATGAGGTGGCTGAGAACTGGCTCACAGGCTGGGCAAATGGGGTTACAGTGACTGGGGGGATATCAGGCTGGTGACCTGTCACTGGGGGGGTTCTGCAGGGCACCATCCTCAGCCCTGTGCTCTTCAACATCTTCATGAATGACCTGGTCACAGAACTGGAAGGGATACTGAGCAAGTTCACAGATGATACAAAACTGTGAGGAGCTGTCGACTCTGTCCAAGGCAGAGAGGCCCTGAAAAAAGATCTTGACAAATTAGAGAGAAGGGCAATCACCAGCCATGTGAAGTTCAACAAGTGAAAGTGCCAGATTCTGCATCTGGGACAGGGCAATCCTGGTTGCGTGCGCAGTCTGGAGAACGAGTGTCTCAAGAGCAGCACCATGGAAAGGGAACTGGGGGCCTTTCCTGGCCTATGGAAAGTTGAATGTGAGCCAGCAGTGCCCTGGCAGCCAGGAGGCCCAGGCCTGTCCTGGGGGCATCAGGCACAGGATCTCCAGCCAGGCAGGGGAGGGCATTGTCCTGCTCTGCTCTGCACTGGGGCAGCCTCACCTCGAGTGCAGGTGAAAGACATTAAACTATTAGAGAGTGTCAAAGGAGGGTCACAGGATGGTGAAGGGCCTTGAGGGGAACCTGTATGAGGAGCAGCTGAGGACACTTGGTCTGTTCTGCCTGAGCAAAAGGAGACTGAGCGGGGACCTCTTCAGCTAGAACTTCCTCGTGAGGGGAAGAGGAGGGACAGGCACTGGTCTCTGTTGACCAGTGGTGGGACTGAGGGAATAGCCTGAAATTGTGTCAGGGAAGGTTTTGTTTGGATATCAGGAAAAAAGTTTTTCACTCAGAGAGTGGCCAGGCACTGGAACAGGCTCCCAGGAAAGTGGCCACAGTATCAAACCTGAGACAGTTCAAGAAGTATTTGAACAACACTCTCACGTACATGGTGGCATTCTTGTCCCGTGCAGGACTGAGAATTGGACTCAATGATCTTTATAAGCCTATTCCAACTCAACATATTCTGTGACTGTGTAATCTTGAGTTCCAGACATGCATCACCGAGGAAACTATTTAAGTTTTCAAAATCTTTTTACTCTCTGGTAGGTATTGGTCCTCTAGCAAACACATTGTTCTTGTTTTGGCTGGGATAGGGTTAATTTTCTTCATATTGACTGGTATGGGGCTATGTTTTCGATTTGTGCTGGAACAGTGTTGATAACACAGGGATATTTTCATTATCACTGAGCAGTGCTTGCACAGCACAGTCATTTTCTGCCTCTCACAGAACCCCAGCAGCAAGGATTTGTGACAGCTGACCCCAGCTGACTGAAGGGATATTCCACATCCTATGGTGTCGTGTTCAGCATTCAAATATGGGGGAAGAAGGGACTGGTTTACTCATGATGGAGCCCTGCTCTCCTGGAGATGGCTGAACACCTGCCAATCCATGGGAAGTGGTGAAGGTATTCCTTGTTTTGTTTTGCATTTTTGAAGTCCAAAGTTTACAAATGTTTGACTTCTTTTGGGCAGTTTTCCACTTGGTCAGCAAACAGTTTAATGTGTCTAACATCCCCAAGAAATCAGATTGTGTGGAGCAGCTCTCAGTCAAACCCTAAGTAGTCACTAGGATGGAATTCACAGCAGGCTCAAAACCATCCTCTCCACACCCCTGTGAAAGAGACTGGAGAGGAAAATAACTACTGGGTGCTCACCTCATACAAAGCTGTTGAGGTTTCCAGCTGCTTTACAGCAGACTCCATCTGAAGAGACTTTAAATTTGACTCCTTAAAGATGCTGATTTTAAACACAACTTTGTGTTTGGCCCATACAAGAGGTTGCTCCCACTGCAACAAATCCACAATTTAAAAAGACAACTCTGACAAGCCATGCCTCTCTGTGGTTTTCTAGTTGGTCTTTAACCATCCTCCTCCTGTGGTGGCATTTTCCTGGCTCTGAAAAACAACATTATGTTCCAATATATTTCCTGCCTGAGAAAATGCCACCCGACTTGCCAGTTTTGCTGCCCTCCAGCTGGCCACATTTCTCCACGCCTGTCACTGTCTACTGTTGTGCAGGAACGGCCGGATTTGAAGAGGAGGCAGAATCATTTGGCATTAGCTTCCACTCCAACTCCCCATTTTCCTGATGAACAGGTCTTTGCTTCTCTCTAACGTGCAGCACGTAAAGGACCACAAGACTCAGAAGACAGAGATGGAAAAAAGCCTTGGCAATGGGATTTCATTAAGCACATGCCCAAACTGAAACTGATGAGCATTGGAACACCATTTCTGGGCTTTTGTGAGATGGAGCCTTGGCCTGGTGGGTTCTTTCTCACTTCTCTGTGGTTTCACAACCCTTAACTTAGTACCTTCCCTGAAGTCTTGAGTGAGTGGTTTTTTAGAAAGTAAATGGTGGCTCTGGAGTTGAACCCTGAAGTTGTACAAAGAGGAAAACTCCTTCACTCTCTACTTTGCATTCAGCACGATGATTTCTCATACACAATCCTTTGTTTATAGCCCTTCAGCTAATTCTTGACCCACATGATTCTGTTCCTATCTAAGGCAATTAAAATAATTCTTAAAACAGGGTATCATGACACACTGATTAAATGCTTCTCTTCAGCTGAAAAAGCCACACTTTGCCTTCCCTACTAATTTCATAACTCTGGCAAAGAAAGCAATCAAGATTTCCTGGCAAGATTGAAACTTTACAGATTGACATGAATGTTTCCAGCAGTCCTGTTATCCTGTTACATATAAGGCCAACCGGAATCCAATATAAATGTTTTGCATGGATAGCTTGTAGCTGTGCAAAACACACTGGAGTGCCTCAGCAGAGGAACCAACCCTCAAGTGGAAATGCTCACTTCTAAGTGGTAGCAGATGGTGCGTTTCACCATGTGTCATCTGCACAAGTTGGATGAATGCACTGGAGGATAAAAAGGTTGAACCTAGTCCTCCAGCCGTGCTTTGTCTCTGGCTCACCTGTCTCAGAGAAAGGACCAGCAGTGCCCACAGCTCTTGCAGATGTCAGAAACTGCTGTTCAGTGGAGCGGCAACATCTCCGCTGGCAAAGACCAAATGTGACACCAATTCACTAACTACAGGGGGAAAGAAAATGTCATCTCTCTTCAGGAACTGGACAGGAATCCAAGATCATTAATGAAATGTGTAAAAATATCACTACACCCAAGAAACTTTTTTTCCACCTCTCCTTGGCCCACTGTAGATGGCCAGGCACTGTCTGAGGAGGTGCATGCTTGAAACAGTGGTCTGTAGTAGCAGACCCAAATGTTCTTCCTCCCTGGGCTGACACCATGAAATGTTGGTGTTGGGTGCCAGCAGCATTTAGAAACACACAGCTTGGTGCAGTGCCTCCATGCTGGTCCTATGCACTGAGGTCATGTTGCTGCTGAATCTTCATGCTGCCATCCAAGCTATATCACTGTCCATTTCCGAGTCTAAATTTATCCAAATGTTTTATGTATATCCTACAATCCTACCCCATATATGTCCGTTCTGTGCTGCAAACTTCAGTTCACTGACCTCCACTTGCACCAATTCAATTTTTAAATTGATCTATTAATCACATCTGTCATATTCATATTTTCTGAAAAATCCCTTTGCCCAGGATCTTTCTCCTGGGAAACTGAGAAGCCTCAGAATAAAAAGAAAACAACAAAATCTCATTTGCTTCTCCTGAGTTTTGCTCCTTTGGAATGTGGCTGGAGATTGTTTACCCAAAGGTGATTGTTTCATTGAGTGTCTGGTGTGAGTTGTTTTGTCTCAATGGCCAATCAGTGCCAAGCTGTGCTGAGACTCTGGAGAGAGTCACAAGTTTTTATTATCTTTTAGCCTTCTGTAACTATCCTTTCCATATTCTTTAGTATACTATAGTATAGTATTCTGTAATATAATATAATAAATTAGCCTTCTGAGAACATAGAGTCAGATTCATCCTTCCTTCCTTCATCGGGGCACCCCACCTAAAACAAAAACACAACCAGCATGTAGGAATATGCCAAGTAAAGTATTAATACTGCAGTCAGCTTCTAAGTCTGTACACTACCCAGTCTCAGCTATTTATCTGATTCCAGCATCTGGAAGAAAATATTATTTACTTTAATGACCTAACTTGTCTTTAAATATATTACTAATTTATAGTAAGAAAACAGTAGATCATGAACACATCTCAACTTTGAAATGCAAAACAAAAAGTAAATGTAAGGGGTATATTTATAAGTCATCCAAAATGAAGCAGTTGTTTATAATTCTTACAAATTTGGTATTTGCATTATATTACTATACAAAACATGACCCAGGCTTGAACTATGCAAAATACCTAACAAGAGCTCCCTTAAATTTTTATTTATAAACTTAAAAGGGGTGAAAACCAAATTCTTAGCTTTGAAGATCTTCAAGCTTTGCTCTATTTCCAACAGAGATCTAAATTTTGAAGCATCACACAAAATTAAATGAGAAAGTAGTCAGCTAGTGACCTGCTCTGTTTCATCTACTTAACTTCATATTCACCTCAGAAAGTTTAATTAATTTATATATATATATATATATATATATATATAGTAGTGAAGATGGCAGAATCCCTTGTATTTCCATGACATATGAAAGTAATTTCATTAATTAAAAATTAATGTCATGTTTTAAAGTGCATTTCCACCCTCAGCAGGACTAAATGGCCATTGTTCAATTTGTGGTAGTAAAACTGGTTTTATAGAGGAAAAGAGTTTTTTCAGTGCAAATGACCCTTTCTGCCCACAACAGTGCAATGAAACTGCCTAAATACAATTATTCATGGACTTCTGGCAGCAGAAAAAAATGTGGACATAAAAGTGAGGGGAATTTATTAATCCTAAGCCCAACATTTTAAACTGCTAGAGGGTGTTTGATATCAGAAAATGCTGACTTTTAAGCAACATCAGGCAAATGTTACAGAGTGAACATCAAATCAGCTCATGAGCCAGCGCAGGTCCTGGCGGAGCAGTGTCACATGACGAAGCAGCACAGCACTCTGATTTCTCCACAACAAAGCTAACATCTAACGGGTCCATCCATCACCTCTGGATGTGTGTGGATGGGCACTCAGACACTGTGCTGCTTTTCTCCTGCTTGGCTTAGGAACAGGGCTCTCAGGTGCCTCCAGACTGCTGCTTTTCCCAAGCAGATCCACAAAGCTGCTCATTTTCCCTGTGCAACTGCTGCTTTATGCAGGCCTTAAATATGCAGATCTGTGGCTCCTCTCTGTGAGAATTTTCTAGCCCTTCCAAAGAAAACATTTCTCACTCCTCTCTTTCTCGTTCTTGTCCCACGTGGTCTGTACTCTTGCTTTATCACTTACTGACCCACTGGAGATAAGAGATAAGCAGAGATGACAGATATTTTTGCTTAGCACTTTTCTTCCCTCCCTCACTCCCTCTTGCCTCTCCTTTCTTCCATGTACAAGGTGAGACTCTAGACCTGCTGAAATTCATTGTGCTCTGAAGTTCACTGAACTTGGAATTTTATACTCATGGAAATGAACACAGCCAAGGTGTCTCACGGTAAAAATCTGCCTGTGATGCACCTACTGTTATTAGCTATTTCTGACAAACATTACATTTATTACAAAATCCCTGCACAATGGGAAAATTAATTACATCAAAATGGGAAAACCTGAAATACAAATTAACCTTCAATATCATATCAACCATCAATAAAGCCTGAAAATTTAACATAGTCTATTGGCAAAATTAAATTTTAGTTGTAGTGTGTTTGTCATGATTTCAAATTTCCTCTGCATGCACCATGCCTGTTTGAATGTATTTCTAGTCCTGTCTCTAAAATGTTGGGAGATAGTCTCCAGAACCAGCTAAATTGTATATATTTAAATAATAATTTTAAATAGTAAATTGTCTGATAAATAGAAAGGGCAATCTACAAGAAGGACAAGATAAGTTTCAGCACACCCTCCTTCACTGAAAATGGAAAACTACTTGGATGCATCAGCTCTGGGGTCACATGTTTGGAAATTTGTACAAGGCACTAAGATAAAGAAGCCATTTATTGACTCTGTCTACCCTGAGTGTACTGTGGGAAGCCCACTACTACCTGTGCAGATGCTGATGTAAATGTGAATCATCCTATCTGAAATGCCAGATCTCTCCATACAAGAATTGAGGCTCCCAGAGAGCTGTTCAGTGTAATTCAGGGTTGCACTGCAATAATTAATGAGCCAAAACCTCTCTTAGTTTCCAATTTCTTTGCTTTGAACCCAGCAAAATTCTTAGGGTCTGATTTTGCCCATGTAAATCCGACAAGATTTGTAACAAGTTTTTGATGACTTTGTATTTTCATACTCAGCCGCTTGATTTAAGTTTTTGAAATCTGTCTAAATTCTTGGAAAGATTATGAGTTAGGATGAGAAATAATTTCTTTACAATAGAGGAAATATGTTTGAAAGTATGGATGTCTGCAGGGTGTTTGTTTGGTTTGTTTTTTTTGTTGCTTAGCCTCTGAGTTTTAGAGTTTGGTTTTTTTCCATTGAAAAAGTCATGGTGCAATAGACTGGATGTTTTATGAACATATCAAAATCTTAAGCACTGGCAGCAATTCCATTTATCGAGCAAAACATAAAGATGTATTCAGTTGTCTACTGCCATAGTTCTCAGAGAGCTGAGAAATAGGAGCAATATGTAATTAATCTTTTGTGCTGCACTTTAAAATAGGCTATGCAATTTAATTTTAATTTTGTTTATTTCCTTTTTCTCTTTTTTTTTATTTAAAGTGTAAATTTGTACATCACCTAAATTAATGTAAAACCTGTTTACAAGACAGGTTTTATCAGCTGGAGGGGTTATTGATATTTCTTTATTGCGGGACTTAAAACCTGCAAAACGCTTCATCATTCTGCTTCAGTAAACCAAAGCAAGTTATTTCTGGAGACACCCCTTTGTGGGGCAAAGGAAGAAAGCACCTCTCTGCTTCTACCCCTGTATTTTCCATCCTGTTCTTCTGGCAGGTGAGGTTTGCTCTCCAAGGCGCCTGTCAGTGCGAACTCAGCTGGACAGATGGCTGCAGTGCTATGTCAAACCTTCCCTTCCCCCTGGTATTTCTAGCCCTTGCTGGCTGAAAAATTGAGGAAGCTGCAGCAGGATGACCATGCCAAGAGATGGGAGCTTTTGCCTCTACAGCTAAATCTGATTGCCAGCAAACCCTATGAAATAAGCAAAGGCAGAGACTGAACAGCTCTTTTACATAGTGTGTGACAGCTATGCATGGAGCTGTGCTTGAAGTAAAAGGACTTTCTGGGAGTTAAATGGCACCGTGGAGGAGATGAACACTTCTCACCTAATTGCATCCCCTGCATACTTGGAGATAAATCCTATAGATTGCAGCTGAAAGCTCCTTTTCAGAACTTAGCATCTCCATGTTGGGAACAGGATTAAATCCAATTCTAATCACATTAGAGTTACTCTATAATTATTTTACAGTTTTTCAACAAATTTATGGGGGATGGGTAAAATTTGAGTTGACACCCACTATTGTAAAGCAAAGAGATCCCTCAGAAGAAAATATACAATTTAGAATAATATCTGAGCCAAGAGTATATGGAATGTATTCATAAATACAGTTGATATTCTATCCCATCTCCATTGCCTGGCCTCTTAATCTGTAGCCCCATATTTTTATTGATTTTATAGGAGAAAGGATTGGTTCTGTAATACAGGGTAACGGTATAAGTTGTTGCTGCACAGAAATACCAGAAAACAGGTGAGTAGCAACCCGGTTGGATCTCTCAGCAATAGACCAGCCAAAGCTGCCTGGAAAAGGTCAGAAGAGCACCCTGAGTTGCACAAAAGAACACTGGCACTAAGAACAGAACAGGATTGTGACTTGGGGTTGAAAAGCTACTGTAGGCAGAGGACGTTGTGAATGAGTGGGAAGTTTACATCCTGGAGCAAAATCAGCCAGGAGAACATTCACAGGAGATGTTCTCTCTGCAGAGTAGGATTGAGGATCTAATGCTGGGAAGCATCTAGATGCATGAGTGTGTGGGTGTACAACTGTGTATTAGGACAGAGGAAGTGAACAAGAAGCCAATACAGACTATGGATAAAAAAGGATCAAGTTTTAGGGTACTGAGCTCATAGGCAGATGTTTCCAATTGTAGTGGTTGTATACCATTGGTGTTTCTTTGTGCCTATACAAGGCACTGTCTCCTACCAGAAATGCCACTCAAGAGGCTAAGAGAAGGCAGGAATAGCACAAATGGGGTGAAGAGGGAGGGGGAGACCAGGTACACTTAATGCTCCTCAACTTCCGTCTCTGTTCAGCTGGATACAAGGGCAGCAGGATGTGCCTGAATGCAGGTCCATGGAGATGACAATGACAAAGCTAAATTGATCATACAGGCAAATACCAGGGTATTTATGAGAACTATCTTATACACAGATCTTACAGTGATTTAATTATTGCTCCAGCTTTAGGGACCAGTCGCTCAGAAGGGAACACTGCTGCAGAATGCAGTAATTTCTCTAACAGGCTATCATTTGTCCTTTTAATGTTGTCTGAGAAGCTCATCTTTAGTCAACATTTGAGTAGGAAAACAGCTGTGGTAACTGTGGGGTTTATATTGGCAAGCAATCACTTCTTAATGCTGATGGGGGTAGAGGTTAAAATTGAAACATCTATCCCAATTCCAACCATTTATTAGGGGACAGAATTTATTGCTCCTATATACTGTGAAATTTGGCTTGGCAGAAATCACAAAAAAAAAAAAAAAAAAAAAAAGTCAAGAACTGCTGTAAAGATGTGCCAACTCTCCTATAAGGAGAGAAGTATCATTTGTGGAGAAAAAAAGATACCATACCAGAAGGTATAGTAAAAAGGATGGAAAAGTTACTTAAGCTGACAATTATAAAACAGCTCCTTTCTACCTGGAACTGTCCATACCAGAAATGGCATACCATGAAAAAAATCCCCAGAAAATGATACTTTAGTAGAAAGGATCAAAACAAATGGCAAAGGAAGAGTTGCTTTCTTATGTGTTTCTCATGTCTCTGCTATGAAAAACCAAAACCATTTAATTTTCATAATTGCTCATGCAGAGCAGAGAGAGGAGTACCTTTAGGAAGAAGGAGAAGAAGCATCCTACATTCCCAGGGTACCAGTGGGGTACGTGCTGATGACATCTAAGGAGGGGGAGATGTCCAGAATCTGCTCCATGCTTCTCTTCCCCAAAAGTGGGTCTGCTCCTGTAAAAGCCTGACAAGAACAAAAAGCCTCAAGTTAGGAACAGGTCATCAGAACCATCTCAACACCCACTCTCACAAAATCCTATTGTCCTCTTTAAATCATTGTACACCTTGTTATCCACAGGATCCTAAAGGCAAGTCAGACAGGAACACTGAAACTAAAGCAATCTTTCTCATCACTAATTTTATCTCCATTTCTGAGTGTCACCATTTATATAATTTTTTTTCATTATTTTGGTGAGTGTTTCACAGCCTTTAAAAAACTTTAATTCTACTCATATAACCAAAGGTGCTCCTATTAGTCTCGGGTTTTTTTAGATGGGACAATTGAGACTGAGGAGGAAATTGTTAATTTTAGTTTTCAGTATGATATACATAACCTGACTTTTCAGGAAACTTGGCATTGTGAAGCCCTTTGTGTACAGGTCTGTATAACATCCTGAGGTAGGCCCAGGGTTAGAAATGTAGTTGCACACTGCTGTCAGCATGACATGGTCCATTAACATTTAAGACCTGTATCCCACTAATGTCTCTGTATGTTGATATTAAAATTATTTATCCCACAAACTACAGTTGCAAACGTCAGTGATCAGCATTTTGCAAAGCTTATATCCATACTGCAAGCTGACCAGCTGGAAAATGAGAAGGTCTCAGCTGGTCAAGGCTTGTAAAAATACTCCTTGGAGTAATGCACTGAACATCATGCAGAAACACTTAGGACGGATATTGTTCATTCCCTTCCTGAAGTCTGCTCTCTTTATTACACTCCTTTCAACAGATGCAGAAAAATTGTCCAGTATTTTGCAGACATAACTGCATATCACTTCGTTACTCAGGAGATCTATTCTGCACAATTTAAAGGGGAAACTACCTATGGAAAAAGATCCTGTCTGAGCTATGGAAACATATGGACAATGAGTGGACTAAGGTTGCATGAGCAAACTTAATTGTAGCATTCTTTCACTTGCATCCTTGATTCTCCAGCTGCTTTCAAACCTTGGCTGAGATTTTTTTTTTTTTGTTTTTCCTTTAATCCCTTTATTCCCTTGGGGTACTCAGTAAGTACTCAGTAAGGGAGGACCATGCTGACACCAACCACGTCTTTCTATAAGCTTATTTATGATCAGCAGCAAGTGGCCTCGATCACACCAATACCCCCCTGCACTGTGCCACATCAGTAAAATAGTGTGCTGCTGTGGGCTCTGCCAGGTCCTGGATCATGGATGAGGCCACCTTGGCTGTCACAGCCATCATTTCTACCTTTTTTTTATACTCACACATCCCACCTGTCAGCTAACTGGGAAAAGGTTGGTGCCCAGTAACTTTGCTCACATCCTAGGTGGAATTTTTGCTGGTGTGGGAAGTCCTGTCCTTTTGAGGACAGCAAACAGCAGTGGCCTTTTAAATGCAAAAGATTTTCTTGTGTGGCAGGTCAATTCTTTCATGAATTGACCTGCCTCTGGGATAGGGCAGCTGAACTTCCTGTTAATTAATCCCTTGAGCTGATTAGAGTAAAACAACATGAATTGACCAGCGTCAATGAGGCAGGTTTGTTTTAAAACCATCTAATTGCAATGGAAAGGAGGTAGCAGCTGTTTTGATTCTTTTCTAGAAAAGTATGAGAATACCATGAAGAAAATAAGCAAGTTAAAAAAAAGAAAGAAGAAGGAAAGGACAGAGAGAGATAGATGATAGATAGATAGACAGATAGATAGATAGATTAGATAGACAGATAGTGGAGGGGAAGGATATCATCAACCATGAGTAAAGAGACAAGACCTGATCACTGCAATTTTGATGTTTATGGTTGGACTAATGGTCACAGTTTTGATTTTTTGGGGGTGGAGGCCCATGAAAAGAAGAGTTCATCTGGCTGTATATATTGAAATTATGGTGGGAACATCTAGATGCCTCCTCAGGAAGGAGATTCTTTGGGTCTTGTACAACATTAAATGTTGTACAAGGTGGATGATGCATGTGCAGTCATCTGGTGGAGAGTTCCCAAAAAATTGAGGGGGTGCTTTGTGGTCCTTGGTCATCCACAGTCCCCTCTAGAGATATGACTGCCATTGGGCCCTGCTTCTCTGCAGCTGTGGCTTATGGGGAAAGGAGGAAGTCGGCCTCAAAAAAGCGTTGTCCCACCTCTGTAGGATTTGCTTCTTATCAGACATTGCCCTTGATTTGTTTGAAACAACTTGTTTAAGACATCATGTTCCTGGTTGTCCTCGATGCAGTCAAACCCAGGGAAATCTGGATAATGGTAAGGATGCCACTTATGAAATTACTTTCCCAGAATCCAGGGTAGGGCACAAACTAGCCTATATTTGAGAAGCTTTTTCCTCCCACTCTCTCACAGGCCCAAGTATCTATCACACTGACCAGAAAATTCAGAGGGACAACAACAATGACAACAAAACTGGGATGTGCTAAAAAAAAATGCACACATAAAACAATGATTTTGTGGAGAATAATAGAATATGCTCCATACAATGAATTGCTAGAGATCTCAGCTGCAGATTTCATTTTGTGAAAAGACACGTGCCTCTTAAAATATATGCTTGTTAGAAGGAGAGAGATGGGTACCAAAGTTTCAGCAGAGATAAAAGACATTTATCACAAAAACTCACCTGACAGAGAGGAGAAAAGAAATATTTGCAGATGAATTTGATCAGATGGAGGAGTGAATAATATTTGGAGTTCTTTGGCTTGAAAATAAGCAGTTATTGGTAAATTGTTTGAAAGGATTCTAATTTTTAACTGGAGTTCAGTGGTAACATTTTATAATAGATGCAAGTAAGTAGCTTGTAAAGACATGCTGCTGTTTCATTTTGGTCAGATTCTGTGGTTCAGTTAATCTGACAGAGATGTGTTCAAGAAAGATGCCGCTAAGCTCAGTACAGGAAGGAAAAGGTGCTCATTCTGTCAAGAAACTATGAAGGCTTGACCAACCACTAAACAAAATCTTTAAATGCAGATTTGTGGTTTTATTTTTGGGTTTTGGCTTCTGTTGTTAAAGAAAGCAATGATAACAACAAGCTGTAATGAGTGAAACAAAATCCAGGCTCATTAGAAATGTTCAGAAGCTTTCATGCTAATGTAAAAAAATCCCTCAAAACCTGAACAGGACTGTTTTTATTCATAAATCACAGCTGATCTCACCCTGTGAAAATGTTACAAATCTTGCATATGGAGAAGCATCATGACCTGAGAATTTCCAGATGTTTTCCTGGTCTTCATCAGTTATTTTCAAAATCCAGAAATGACATGTTTACCGGGTTGCAAAACTCTGTTTTTCTGTACTGTGCACATCTCTAGCACTAACCAACACAGTACCAGTAGACATTAGACAAAATTGTTATAGGGCCAAGAAATCACAGGTTTCTGGGGAATTTCAGCATTTCTCTTCTGAAGCAGATGACTGGCAGGTGATTTCTGGTCCCTGCTCTGTCTGTGTCAAAAAAAGAAGCATAGATACTTGTGGTGCTCCACAGATTTGAGCTCTCCACAACTCACACAGCCCTTGGATTTATTACCTCTTGCTTTCAGTGGAGCAATTCCTATTGAATTCCCACTGGGTTGAGTCCCAGTGGCCAATAACTTTAGGAGAAACTTTCTTGGGCTTGCTTTTATCTTCCTTGTCACTGGCACTGACTGTATTTGGGGCTGGTTTCTGAAGGAGTGCAAGGAATTGGCACCTGTCAAGATCTGTGAGGAACTTTTCCTGCAGCTTTGAAAAGGCCAGGAGGAGTGGAGGACAGCAGCTGTGTCAGAGCAGGGAGCACCACTGAAATGTGGCTGATTTGTGTGTTGCTAGAACTGAAAGAATTTTTAGGAAGAGGAATTGTATTGCAATATTTTCCTAACACTGTAGTGGGAAAAGGGAATGTGATTACAACCAGGAAAGAAATTCTGAGCAAACCTGTTGTGATGCAGTGGGATATTTAACCAACAGGGCAATTAGTGATTAAAGGTAATATTCAGCCAAAAGGTTTGTTTTCAGCTCAGTGGCCCCTAGAAAGAGGCACTGGAACTGACTCAGGAGAATCGCTACTTCTTGTGGCACTTTGAGAGGACACAGGTCAGCCTAAATTTTCCCTCCTCTGTATTTGAGGTTTGGTAATAGGTTTTGGTAGGGTTAGAGGATAGCAACAGATGTGCTGTTTCTGCTGTAATGTTTTTTCTAACTGAGCACAGAGGAAAGTTCAGTAAAAAAAAAAAAAAATAGCTAAAAGGAAATGATGAAGTATAACAAAATATAAGTTATTGTTGCATTGACTATAAAAAGTGAGGAAGGTGGAGATTTCTCTGCACTAGAATCAGATAACCAAGGTAGTAAGATGTGGAATTAGGAACAGAATAGATAAGAGTTGAAGAGACTATTAAAAGATTACAGAGTCTAGAAACTGATAGAGTAGAACAATGACTACTCAACCTGTATTTCACACTCCTAAAGCAAACTAGGAAAACATGCAAGAAACCTTTCATGGATGTACCCAATATTAGACTATTCAATGAAATAAAATTCCCTAAAAAATATTAATCTGAGAAAAACCACTTTGCACTCCAAGAACAAAAGTTCTAAATATAGTCTTTAGGCTATGAATGAGAGAATTTTGGAGACTTCAAGAAAACAAGTGTGTACTCAGAGTGTCCAGTGAACACAGGCAGTCATTAGTCATTCATATATGTATGTACACATGATCCTATCCATGCATAAATGTGTGCTATTTTTTTGCAGCATTCAAAAAATATTAATTTGTACAAAGGCTTTATTAAAAAAAAAATCATTCCTTCCATTTTATTATGTACCCTGCAATACAGAACATTCTTCTTAAACTCCAGGTTATGGGGTCAAATATTGCATAAAATAAAAGCAGAAAAGGAAGAAAAAAGATTGTAACCCTCTTGGCTATAAGCGAAAAGTTCAAAGCATGAAAAGAATGCAGAATAAAAGCTCAGAATGTCAAAATGATCCTCTTTAAATGCAAATATCACTTCAGTTCTAATATGATTATTTTTGCAGGGCTTGCCCGACTTTTTTTTTCACTTTAAGATTAGTTATAGTGCAATGTATTCACCCTTAGAGCTATTTTGATGACATAAAATGCAAATGAGATTAAAACACTTTTGTATTTTCCTCTCTTTGACCCACTGAGGGCTCAACAGATAGGTGACTGTTTCAATTCTGATCTAGACACTTGTTGGGTTTACAGATTCTTGTTTGTCCTGAAGAGCAGGGAATGGGGAAAGGATGACACTCAAGCCAGAGCAGGTTAAGCCATCTTTCCATCTGGAGGGCTTTGGGAAACATCAGTGTCTCCAGGCACAGTATGTGTTCTCACACTAGCTAAAACCACAGACAATCTATACCTACCACACCCAGCATACTCTCATTAGGTACCAACAAAAATGTTGTCATTAAAATAAAATTTTTGTATTTTACCCTTCCAGGTTACGAAATTTATTTGTGAATGGATTCAAGGAAGGATTTTGAGATATCCCTGATGAGAAGAACATTTGGGGTACCAGCATTGTGGGCTATGCCCAAGGTCATGAGTTTTCTTCATGAGCTGTAAAACCTTACCATGGAATCAGAGAATCACAGAATATCCTGAGCTGAAAGGGGACCCACAAGGATCTTTGAAATCCAACTCTTGACCCTGCACAGAACAACCCCAAGAATCACACTATGTCTGGAACTTGTGAGAGTTTTTTTAAAAAGAGACCATTTTGCTTATGCTTATTAGAACAGAGCCCAGATTGAGATCCCAATTTTCAGAATGAACAAACCCTCTACTAGCATAAATTAATGACACATATTTGTAATCAATTCTCTCTGATGTATTGACTAGGATTAGCCTGCTGAGTTCTCTTGCTATACCAGAATTGTCATGAAATACGATAGTGTATCTCTTGTGGAAATTCCACAAGATGTGGAATGTCCACATCTCTTTTTTTTTTTTTTTTTTTTTTTTTTTGTACAAATGCAAAAAAATACCTACCAGGATTGGAAAATTTCAAAACAATTCTGACAGTAATACTAAAACATTAGCTATAAAATATAGGGAAAATCAAGGAATAATCAGAGACTTAAAGAAGAGAAGGAATTCTTGAAACCAATTGAAATGTGAAGGAATCCTGCAAATATGAAATCTGCTTGACTGCATATTTCATTTGAAATGCCATTAAAGTGAAATGCACACTATTTATAGAAAGCCCTGTTACTTTCCTTGCTACTGCACTGGGGAGGGGGCAGGGAGTGGGTTGAGAGAGCTCTTAAACAGAGTATCTTAATGGATCAGGGTCTAATTGCTAAGCCCCTGGGCTAAGCCATCGTTTTTGAAGCTGACACCTCCAGATGCTGAATAAGCAAAGCTTTCCAGCAGGCACAAAGCCTGTAAAAGGATATTTAAAAACCTTACGAAGTTTCTATGAGATATCCTTCAGGGAACAGGGAGATCAGGGATCTTGACTCCCATCCCCAAAGAGTCTGTCCATTACAGGCTGTATCAGTAACATATATTAGATGGTGCAAACCATCAGACTACCCTCCCTGTCTCTGTGGTGAACCACTGCTTATGTACCAGGCATTTACTTTCTGTCCAAGGGTGTACTTCATCCTTAAACCTTTGTCCTTAACATAAGAAATTATTTCAGGCTTGTTATTTAACAAAACAGATTAGAGCTTCCTTTGCTGTAATGCATATTTTTTATTAAAAATATGTAGATCAATTGCATAATAAAGAGAGGGCAAGGCTTCGCCAGGTGCTTAGAGTCAGTTTTGTCTGGAGCTCATGGAAGAGAAGGGATATGCCCTGGTTCGTTGGAGTAGGGGTAGAGCTGTGATATTCTATTACTTCTAGTAAAGCCCCCTGGCAAAGCAATGTGGCTTTGGGGCTCACATCCCAGCTCATGACATCATCCGTTCTGCAGGACAAGGCATGTGCTGGACACAACTCACTTGATTTGGTAAAATCCTAATTACAGCCCAACCCCCAGGCATGGTTGATGTTATTTTCCACGTCTTCCTTCTCCCACTCCCCCAGCCTCCCCTCTATGCACAGGCCTTACAGAGAGAATGTCAAGCTGAGAGAGGGGAACTCGCCTGAATTACACAGAGCATGTTGCACATATGCGCACATATATGAGCATGTGCATTTCCAGATATGAGCTTGAAAATCACAGAATCACAAAATTGTTTGGATTGGAAGGGACTTTAATTTTTTTTAAAGGAAAAAGCAACACCACCTCTCCATGACTATCTACTATCAACATTTGAATGCAATAGATACACTAGAATGCAACTCTAGACAAGACACTTCCAGTGTAGAGGTTCCACCTCTCCAAATGAGCTATGATGTTTGGTTTTTTGTTACAAATTAATTTTATTAGATTTTACAGCCTTATCAGAATGGAAATCAAAGAATCAAGCCAGATGTTCCTCCAGTGTATTCTTATGGTAAATAATTTATTCACTGATAATTAATTTTCAGTAGCAACTCTTGGGCATCATCGACATTACTTATTAAAAATGCAAATATTAATTCTAGTAAGTTATTCTGTACTGTTAAAATATTAAGACTTTTTTTCTGTGAAAACACTACAGCACTAAACACTGTATGGATTTTGTAATGCTAAATATAAGAGACAAAAAATGAGACAGCTTTGTTTTTCCATAGTTATATTAAAACCTCCCAGTAAGTCTTGGAAAGTAAGCCAAAGTTTCTGTCAATTTAATACACTGCCTTTGCAAGTGTTTTAATTTGGGATAAACCCTGCACTCTTATAGAGCACTACCAGAAAGGGAATCAGTAAGAGCACAGGAAGGAACTAGAACTAGTTTCTCTAAAACACTGATCAGGCAGGAATGAGCAGCAAGAGCTTTAAGCCACTGGCAGAGGTATCAAAAGTAATAATTTCTTACTTTTATCTTTAAAAAAACCCCAAAAAACAACAACACTTCAACATCTTATCAACCTCCCTGGGTCAAAATATTTTGGATTTACCCAGAGTGTCTTAACTGCTCTTCTTATGTTTTCCCTTCTCTTTTGCTATATAAACCAAAATAAAATACTCTTCCAGGAAGAAGGCAAACCTCTTGCCAGCACTGACACACTCATCTATTTAAAATTTTGACAAGCTCAATGTAAGTGGGCTCCATATATTACAAAGTTATCTGACATCATTCCTTCAAAGGTCTGTTAAGGTGATCTAGCTCAAAATAATTGTTCATTTTCAGTATATGCTGATTCTAACTGTGCCAAACATCACAATCAAATAGAGAACCATAACAGACTTAAATACAGCATTAAACCCAATTCCCAGAAAGGGGGATCCAGAAGTACTTTTGTTCTTTCAGTCTCAATAAATGAGATATGTTTTTCCTGTTGATGGTCATTGTTAGGTGCTTTGTAAAAATCCCATCTGCTTCTACAGAGGAAAACACCCATTCAAAATAGTTTATGTAGTAATAGAGCCTCATTTTATGGAAAAGGCTGTCAGTTACTGCATGATGTTTGGGTTCAGAAGACCCATATTTGAGGTGTTCAAATGAGAAACTTCCAACTACAGCAAAAATCTGTGTTCTTTGTGAATACCAGATGCCATAGACTAAAAAAATGCTGTGAATTCAGTGGTGTAATCATTTTTTGGGCACCTGAGCTGCAAGGCCCTGTTCCTTGCTCTCGCACTGATGTGCTTGGTAAGCTTAAAATAATCACTGCAGCCACAGAGAGATTGAGTGTGTCTGTGACATACCTTTATTTTTACAGCTGTATTGTGAAGTTACTGTGACTGCTGCCTTTGTAAAGCATTTTGACATCTAATGCTACAGAAAGAGGTGACTTAGTTAGGTTCCCAAGTTCCTAGTGCTGTTCTGTGCCTTCAAAATGCTGTGGACTGAAGACTCCAGTGTGGAGCACAGAAGAAGCAGAGGAACCTCCTGGGTGAGAATGCAAGAACGCAGTCCACAGCAGTTGCTTTCTATAACAGAATTACAGACACAAGCACAGAGAGTTTATCTTGTTCCTGTTGCCATCCACACAGCAGCATGTGGAAAGAATACTTGTGTTTTTATCTGGAGATAATGCCTTGACCATTTGCTCCAGCCTTTCATTGGAAGCACTATACATCAGGGACTTATCTCCAGCCCTGTTTTGTCTTAAGAAGCATTAAGGGGAGGTGATGAGGAGCAGAGAGGTTTCTGATGGGCCACTAGGGAGAGGAGTTACTGAGTGAAAATGTCAAGGTAAAAATTCTTGGCACCGTAATCAAGACAGGCTCCCAGGACCTTTTAAAATATGTCTTTACATCTACTTACAGTCTGGCTGAAACCAGATTTACAGTCTATTTTTGCAGCTGCCAGTCTCCACTTAGAAAAGCTTTAGTGTTGGATATGGATAGTGCACTTCAAAAGGTAGACAGAAACCTTTGAAGTGCATACAGGCTGATGTGATGGGCTGCTCGAAAGTATAGGTTTCCTCTGACAGCAGAGGTATTTAGAAATATTAGTATCCCAAAGGTGCTCAGGATTTCATCTGTCTAGGTGGACAAAGCATTAGATTTTACATCTAAGTGTATTTAGAAAGCACATTTTCCATTCTGTGTGGGCATAGGTGAAGGAAAGAAGACAACTCTTGCACTTCGATGTTTTTCCGTTTAAAGATTTCTCAACAATATCTTTGAATTTATGGGAACACTCTTGGAAAATATCTGCAAGGGCCTACTCCTGAATCAGCATAAACCAGTTCTGGTTAACAAAGCACATCTTTTAGCACTCAAATTTTGAAAATGTGCAAAATCTGGCATTTCAGTTTCTTCTTTTGAATAAATTTTAAGAAAGTTTATAGTATTTATCAAAGCACACATTGAACAGGTTTCAGTGGAGTAAGTTGTTGTGTAAAATATTTAGGTTTAATAAGAACTTCTTCAAACTACCCATTGATAAACCCCACTTCTTGTATTTATAGAGGAGCTTTTTTTCACTTAGTTCAAATAGCAATCACAAAAATAAATTCAGGTGCAAGCAAATCCCCTTTACTATAACAATTAATGGTAAAACTTTATTTCAGGAGTATTTATCTAGAGACATATGAAGGCAGCTAACTGAATAGATTTAAGCGCTGTTGATACTGTAGAACAGTTATGTACTGCTCGCTATTGTATTTTTACTAAAAATGAGAATTTGAAATAAAAAGCGAAAAGTTACAGTAACGGCATGTAAAAAAAATACATCTTTAGTTGCATTTTTTTTGCAAGAGCTCTAGCAACATGTTTAATATATAAATTTGAGAAAAAAAAAAGACAAAAAAAGTGTTTTTACTGGAGGCCTGCAGAAGGTTTGTTGCAAAAAGATGACATTTGGACAAATAACATTTGAAACAATTTTTCCCAGCTTAGCTACAATAGTGTAATTTATGAGATGATTTACTAAATCTGCTGAAGTACACAAAACTGCCTGTTTAAATTTTCTTTTGATGTAAGCCTGCTGTTAATTGTCGTATTGACCTATAGCTACTTTGTAACACCTTTTAGCGTGAGAATGTCACTTTTAGTAATAACTGGAAAGCAATATTTAAGTGTGCTTATAATACTAGAAAAGAGGTTTTTCATTTTTCCTCCAAAACATGACATTCAAAAGGAAAAACACTTTGACCCTTAAAATAATGTCATATATTGCTAAGGAAGCACTACACGCACCCTTCTACTGACTTTATTCCCTGGATTCAGAGGAAGATAAGCATACATGTACAAAACAAACAAATTTTAAGTTGATTTGATTTTAGAAAGTAAACAAATATATTGAGGGCTTTTTTTTTTTTTTCTTATAGCCAAACACTTTTTGCTTCCAATATAACAAGATAAGGGAAAAAGAAATGTAGAGAAGCTCACACACATGGAGCAAGATCCACAAAAGAAGGAGGACAGTTTTGCACCAGTTTGCTGGGTCAAAGCTGGCCTTAAAACTACAGTGGCTGGCAGCTGCTGGTTTTCTGCCCCATTTCAGGAATCTGTGAGCAGTTGCTGCAGTGGTTTGTGCACCTCCTTCCCCTGCCATCAGCACAGGGGCTGGTGGCCAGGGCCACTTTACTCCTGGCTGGTGTCCAGCTGCCAAAGCAGCTGGCCCCTGGAGGCTGCTGGCAATCAGTGAAAATCAAATCAGCCCTGTGCTGTGAACTGGTGCTGGAGTGAACTGATGCTGGGAAAGCACAGAGTTGGTGTATTGCTCCTTCTTAGCCAGAAATGTAGATCAGCATTTTCAGATGGCTGCTTTCTGTCTCAAAAGCTGTTTCAGTCTGCTTTAGTGCTTTAGGAATTTCACATTTAGACAAGTACATTTAGTCTTCTTATAATTAAATTGGAGAGATTAAAAACTTGTAAGAGAAATCAGGCAGCTTCGTTCCAGTAAAATTGTTCTGAATCAAAATTTAACCTAAGGATGTACAAAATATTTACATGGCAGGATGAAACACCTTCTGGAATAAGTTCTGTAGGGGGAAGTAAAGGAGAATGTAGCTCTGTGTACTAGTCCTTTACTAGTGCTGGTCAAGTCTGGTTTCTTTTTCACATGAACAGTAAAAGAATATATATGGGGTTCCAGTATCAGACCACACAAATAGGTTTTTGTCTCATAAAGCCAATTCTGATCTGACTTTCACTTACCTGGAAAGTTTGTCAGAATCCAGCTGAATGGCAGAGCTAATCACAACCTGGTTCATAAGTAGGAATTCCAGACTTGCCTCACTGTCTCCCAGGACACTTGACAGATGAGAGATTCCCTTTTCCTCCTGTGTGTCTTTTTTCCCCTGCCAGACTTGAAGGATAGGGAAAGAGAAAAAGAGTGTTTTGTATCAGTCTTCTGTCTCCATCCATTCCTATTTTACTGAGCCCTGCTGCTCACTCTGCTTTGTGGCAGCTTTTGTTGGTTCCCTGCCCTACCTCTGTAAATCTAAGTCAACATTTCCAGAGAAAATGCTGCTTAATAACTTCAAAGAGTTATTGCTTCTGTCTTTGTCTGTGCATGGTACAGCAGAGTAAAGAATAAAGAACTGACACAGAGTGACCCGACCCCCATATTTGTATTGAAGACTATAAAGAGATGCTTGTCCAAGAAAATGCAGTTTCTTTGGCAAGCATGCTGACACCAGGAATACATGTGAATATTAAAATCCTCAGAGGGACAGGGCACTTTCTAAGGAACAGGTTTCAGGTGGTGAGAACCTGGTTCTTTGCCTCATGCATGGGCTGGGAGTGCAAATTCACTGTGAATTGATTTAGTAGTCTGTCAGCCAATATAACTAGAGCAACACCAGTTTCACTGCACCACCATAACTTGTTTCACTTTCCATCCTCTGAGCTTCCCAAACTGCTATGAGATTCATCTTCAGCATCCCCAATTCTTCGTCTCCAGTTAAAGTTTCTCAGTTGAGGTAAGCAGGTATCCCATACATGGTGCTCTATTTTTGAGGATTGGTTGGAGTGATGAAGTATTGCAATGTGAAACAGTAATTTCTTTATAACTGGTGAAGTTGAAAGGGAATTGCAGGTACTTCCTGCAATTCCTCTAGAAACAGCCTGTCTTTGTGAGCTGGGTTAGACTTCTCTAGAAAGGCAAACAAAAAGGCCTTATAACCAAGATGCCATGCACAGAAGAACTTACACAGGCCACTGGATCCAAATGGGGAGATCTAGTTAAGGTAATCACAAAGCAGTCCTGTGCATGTTGCCTAGGCAGACCCAGTGCCTGCAGGTCCTGACTTCTGCTGAGTCACCCAGTGACTGAGAGGGGACCTGATCCGTGTCTGTCAGTGTCTGCAGGGAGGGGTCAGAGCAGGGACCAGGCTCTGCTCACTGGTGCCCAGCAATGGGACAAGAGGCAATGGGCAGGAATTGATGCATGAGAAGGTCCACCTGAACACGAGGAAGAAGTTCTTCACTGTGCAGTGATTAAACACTGGAACACATCACCCAGAGAGGGTGTGGAGTCTCCAACACTGGAGATATTCCAGAACCATCTGGATGGAATCCTGTCCCTTGTGCTCTGGGATGACCCTGCTCCAGCAGAAGGATGGGACCCAGATGAACCTCTGTGGTTCCTTCCAACCTGACCCATTCAGGGATTCTGTGATCATCATAGCAGATGACTGTGGCATCTTTGGTTTGATGCTCCACCCATTCAATTCTATGCTGTTTTTGAAAACAATAAAGGGCTCAGTTCTGTCCTCTAAAAACTCCCATTACACATGTGATGGCTCAGTGACCTTCCACAAGGTTTCCCCAGTTTCTTCTCTATCCACCAGTAACCAAATTCCCAAACGTATTCTATTCATCCACCATCCTTCAATACTGTCCATGCTGTCCTAGCAACCAGTGCCACCTTCTCTGATCTGGGCCACAAGGCTCTCATTTTGACCATTTGCTGCTGGTTTGGAAATTGACCTTTGTGCAAGCATGGATGACAGCTTTGCCACTTGCACCTTGTTTTATACATACTGGCATGGTGCCCCTCATTGCAATGAAGCAAATGTCATTGTCACACAATTCAACAGGTTTTTTTTCCCTTTGAGAAACTGCTGTTCTTGTTAACATGATTATAACTACTGGAATTGAAACACTAGAAGAAGAAACAGGGCCTTGATATTTCTGCAGATATGGGGAAATTCTCCCTGTCTCAGCATTATCACAGGCCAAAGAGAAGAACAGTATTTGGATGGGATTCCTAATCAGTTACCTGCACAATCCAGTAGCTTTAATACATTTCTACTTCTCATCATCACATTTGCCTTATTCACAGATGTATCACATTGAGAATCTTCCAACAGTTAAATCTGAGACTGGAGAAAAAGAGAGAGAGAGAGAGAGAGAGAGAACCCTCAGCCTCATCTTACCCCTGCCCAGAAAATTCAATACAAATATTACATTTAGAGTGCCTTGCCTTGACTGCTGATTGATTGTTAAATTCACTACTGGCATCTCTACCTAAACACATGCAGGGAATACTCTGGCTCTCTATTTTGAAGGCTTACCCAACTGTGCATCCATAAAATTGGAACAGCAGCAGTAATTTGGCTTCCTCTGGCTCTTTCAGTTTCTTTCTGGGTAGACCCCAACTGCCTTTTAGAGAGATTTGCTGCTGCTAATTTGTTTTAGCAGACCATCTGTCTCATTTTGTATTCTAGAACATTCTTCCCCTTACTTGTCATGCTTCCAGCAGAGTGAGAAGTTAGTTGGACTGCTCATGCTATAGATAGTTACCAGGCTGCTGTTCTCTTGCTGGTGAAGCAGAAAAAAGAAAAGGCCATCCCTCCTGTGTTCCCTTTCCCTGGGCCAGAAATCCTCCAATCCTCTCAGCAGGGGAAGGGCTCCTGGCACCTTCATGGCTTTGCCAACACTTCTCTTACACTGAAGACTTTGCAAACCCCTCCTGTAAACACACTCAGATGTTCAACTGTTTTCAGCTAAAGTGGGTAGGAAAGCTGCTTATTGTACAAATCCTGTGGATTTTGCACCCCATGTCAAAAAATTGAAACATACAAGACTTGAGAGAAGTGAAAACACAAAAGAACTTACAACTGATATAAGACTATATATATGGCATATTTTGCTGTGAGTTCATCACAGGAATCTGGAAATATTAATAATGCTTTTTTGGTTTCAGATGCCTAGGTTGTTGCTGTTTCCCTGAACGGTTTGTACAAGCATTGGAGAGAAGGATTAAAGGAATCCACCTTAGAGTAAGCTGAAGTACACCCTAGAAGTATGTATTTTCTGTAATTGCACAGTCTAAATCACTAACACTGCTGTAGATATCTTTTCCGCAGTGTTCTCATTTGACCAGATAAGTCCCCCTTTAAAGGAACTGTTGGAAGAGTTCAGGAATAATCACTTAGGAAGCCATTAGAGTTTGGCAAGAAAAAGAAGGCACACTGATGTTAATGGCAGTGATTAGTGCTCTAATTCATCAGGCAACAGGATTATCCCATCTGTGATATCTACTTGTGAGGCAGAGCTCCATCACCAGGTCACCACTCTCTGACACTGGCCCTGATTTCTGAACTCCAACCTCACCAATCATAGAATCATGGAATGGCCTGAGTTGGAAGGAACCTCAAAGATTGTCTTGTTCCAACCCTTCTGCTGTGGACAGGGACAACTTCCTCTAGACCAGGCTGCTCAGAGCCCCATCCAACCTTATGCTGAACACTTCCAGGGATAAGGCATCCACAACTTCTCCAGACAACTGTTGCAGTGCCTCACCACTCTCACAGAAAATATTTTTTTTCCTAACATTTAATCTAAACCTACTCTCAGTCACTCTGAATCCATTCCCTCTTGTCTTGTCACTATTTGCCCTTACTCACTGAGGGAATTGTGAGACCACCTGGTCTGTCCAGAGCATCTCTTGAGGCTTTGGAAAACCACAATAAACAGGACACAAGACTACTACCAATAAAGGAGGCATGTGGCAACAAGGATGAAAATGAGTCCTGCAGAGGACTATAGAAAACACTACAAACAGCAAATGTCAGGCCTGTGTGCATCATACAAATAAAGATGCCAAAACAACTACAGTTCATTGCTTTGCAAATGTTTGCAAAGACAGTGTAGGATGCACAGACAGCAACTGAGGGATTCTTTGCAGGAGCAGTGGAAAGTGTTTCTGATGGGCAGTTATCCTGGAGAAAAGGAAGCCCATGGGAGACTTTATCACTCTCTACAACTCCCTGAGAAGAGGGTGTAGCCAGGTGGGGCTGGGCTCTTCTCCCAGGCAACAAGTGACAGGAAAAGAAGGATAGGCCTCAAGTTGCACGAGAAGAGGTTCAAGTTGGACATGAGAAGGAATTTCTTCATGGAAAGGGTTGTTAAACTTTGGAACTGTCGGGGAAGTGGGGGAGTTATCACCCCTGGAGGTGTTCAAGACTGGGCTCTTAGTGCTATGGTGTAGTTGTCAAGGCAGTGATTGGTCAAATTTTGGACTTGATGATCTTGAAGGCTTTTCCAACCTAAGTGATTTTGTGACTCTGTGATCATATTAATATTAAAATTAAAAAAACCTGAAGCATTTTCTGATTTATGCTGAGCACAGAAAAAGGCATACGGTGCCAAAAGTGATGCTTACAAATAATTTATTTTTATTGCAGGGTCAGAAGATAAAACAAACATTGTCTTGTTTCTCTGGAATACAGGCAATGGGACAAAATCCTGGAGAGGCATTAAATAAGAACCATTGTGAGAGAAGCATTACCAGGTTTAAATGTATCTGTCTGCTCTTTATGATCAGAAGGTGCACTTCTGGAAGGGAAGTTTATACTTTTCAGGAAGCAGGTGAATTTTCAAAGGACTAATACCAGACAAACTATAATCCTACCACAAGTTCATAATTTATGCCTTTATAAATCTTCTTCTGTTTTCTTTTACTTTTTCCAAGAAAGATGACGTCAAAAGAAAATAGTTCCTAATGCTGGGATTAGTCCATATAAGCTCCAAACCCAGGTAGCCCTACAACTTAATTTATCCTATATTTCTACACTCCTCGCAGGGGAAAAATTACTGGGGATTTAGCTTGTTCCATTTTTGCTGCCTAAATTTTTGCCAGGGCTCTGAAATCAGAACATACATCGAGTTATGTTTTTTCAGTCTCTTTGGAAAGCACCTTTTCAAGGAGCTACCATTTGGGTTTTTTATTTCACTGAGAAACTTAACAACTTGATAACATGGATTGAACATGATGAATACAGAAATAATCTGCTTTCCTGTCTGGAAAATGTAGTGAAAACACAACAATGGGTGGCTTTGAGAATGTGAGTGATACTGAGATGCCAGTTCCAAAACTATCAAACTCATAACTGAATAAATAGGTTTAAATACTGTGTAGTGGAAATTAGATGCCATAGGAGAGAAATGAAGCCAGCAAGTTATTTCTCTGTGATGTAGCTAACCAAAGTACCTTAAAAGCATTGATGTGTAAAACTGTTCAGTGTTCAGAGGTTTTAAGTCTTAATAGACAGCTTGAGGGTTTAACTGTGCTGAAGTTCTGTAGCAGAAAGCATGGAATTAAACTGGCTGAAAACAATTCAGAGGGGAGTTTGGAGTCAATGCTTTAACAAAAAAGGATTGTGGCTTGTATTTCAGTGTGTGTGAGCAAAACCAAAATGTCACTTGCCCGAGGAAAGGAGGTGCTTTTGACCTTCATCCATCATTTATATAAAAACTGTATAACTTCATCTGTGACTGGCCAGCCTTAGCTGAGACTTCCCATAAACTGATTAATGCCATGGTCTAGAGGCACCTGGCAGACTTATCATCTACTGAAAACACAGAGATAATTTTTTCTTTGGCTACAAATGGATGCAAATTGAATGTTAAACTGGAAGAGTCACTGGGGACTTGCAGAGTGAAAAATAGATAAGAGAAACTAAAATAAAAGTGTCTGACAGGATTTTTCATTTCTAAGAGAGAACAGTACTTCATGATGGGCAACAAAGGAACAGATGTGTTTTAATAGGTTGCCTCATGGTTGCAAGACATTAATCTCTTGGCTGGACACACTAGTGAGGAGCTGGCAGCATTTCTTGTGAAGTTAAGAAAGAAGAATCAAAAGCAGCTTTGAATCAAAGTGGAAACAAGAACAAGGACAGACAGAGGCAATGAACAGCTCACCATGGCTGATGATCTGGTCAGAGCTCCAGGCACTGGCAGGGGCAGCCAGCACACACCCCATAAACTGCCTGGACACCACAGGCAGCCTTTTGATAGCATTACATGGAAGGATGTTCCACTGAAGCATGACTAACTTTGGGCTTGGAAAAACAGGACAAGTCTCCAGAATGCAAGGACTAAGCTTCTGCTATGGAAAATGTGGGCCAGTAACGCTGCAGCTCTTTGGCTTAATGCTGGACTCAGGGTGCAGAGCTGAGCTCAGAGAGATCCACACTCCTGTAGCATGGGACAACCTGGGATAGCATAAACCCAGACACATTGTCCCACAGCTGCAGCCACAGGTGACTGCCTGTGACCCTGCTCATGCATAGGTTCCTAGGCCTTTTTTTCAATATGGCTAAAATGTAACTAAAATAACACTAAAATGCATATAGAAAACAGCCAAATGTAAAAGCAAAACCCTCTCTTAGTAGTAAATGATCATAGATTGGTTTGGAATTTAAAGATCATCTACTTCCAACCCATTACAAAATATTTGTTTTCATAGGTTTTTTATTTTCTTCCAAGTTAAATGTGGCCATGGAGACATCATTGCCAGTATAGAGATATGTATTTTATTAAGGCGCTGTTAGTTTAAATTTGACCACTTTTTTATCAAATTTATAACCACACAGATATAGTTCACATTTTATTTACAGAAACATATTGATTTTGCTGGTTCCTACAAAGCACTTGGAAAGCGTGGTGATGGAACAGGAGCTGCTTTTTCTTTCAGATGAATTAGCATGTATTTCATGGACTGTGTAAAATGGACGCATTTACAAAACTCAGCATATTCCTGTGGCTTCTCATGCAGCAGCACCCGGGCACTTAGCACTAGAGACACACTTGCTGGAAATGCTCATGAAGAAGTGAACCATCAAGGTTTTTGGCAGGCTCTGACACAGTCTAACTGAATTAATTCTGCTGATTATACCCCCTGCAGCATTTACTTGATGAAATGCAAGGGGCCAGAGCTGCTGCACATATCCCTCCTCCGAAGGCGGCGCTCACTGGAATTGGTGCCCAGGTTGAGCCATTGCCATAGGTCAGCCAGCTCTGCAGAGGTGGGCATTCATTTGCTTAATTGTTCTTCCTCGTTTTCTCCAGCCTTGCCTATATTCTGTGCAAAAACCGGCTGAATTATTCTTGTGAGATACCAGCTAAGAATTTTATATCCTTTTTTTCGTTGCTGTTTACCAGATTGTCCGACCAGATTGGTTCACAAAAATCAATTGCATTTTTTGCTTGCTCAATTAATGTTAACATTCATGGCCTTTATGATGACTTTGTGTTACTGTCTTGTGATTGATCAATAAAATTGCACTGTAACATTTTGGATGCTTGGCTAACAGACTTTGATAACTTTCTGAAGAAAATGATAAAAAATGAGATTTTACAATTGAATTACTCAATTTGAGAGCTGCTAAATATTTTAAAATATTGATCACAAAAAGACTTTTGGCAATTAGACATTTTCAGAAGTTTCTTATATTCTCAGGTTTTTGGAATGAAATTAAAAATACAAGACAGATTTTTTTTTCTCCATAAAAAAGAAAAAAAAAAGAAAAAAAAAAGAAAAGAAATTAAAGCCTCCACTGCTAAAAATTCTGATTCAGAAGGGAAACTCTGATGCTTCATGGAAATGTTGGTTCATTCTGCTGCCTAGTCTATGAAGTGATTACCTCAAACTGCATCTGTTTTCATACAGAAATAAGAGATAGAAGAGGGAGAGCAGCACAAAAAAAGAAAACAACAATGTTGAGAAAACAAACAGGAACAGTTAAAGCAGAATTTTCTAAAATGAATTTAGTATTTACATTTTTAACATTTCCTAAACTGTCAATATTTTATTATTACTTTGAATTTTTGAGCATCCCTGAGAGCGATATTAGTTGCATATTTTGCTTTAACAGTCCTGTGGATCCTGGCATTTGGCCAATGAGGTGATTTAATTTTAATAGTACTTATTGATTACAAGTCAGACCTGAGAACAAAAGAGAAGATTAAGTCTGCTTGGATACGTATAAATTTCTTGAAATAGAGGCCGAGAGACTAATGTGCTGCCACACCCATGTGTTTTTGTCTTCTGCATGGACAATCTTCATGCACACCCACAACGGCGTCAGGGTAGCACGGAATTTCTCATTCCACCTGCCTACTGCTTCAATTTGTTTGGCACTTGGCAACTGCACAAACACAGTTATGGACACACATGGAATCATTGAATCACAGAGTCACAGAATGGGCCTGGGTTGGAACGGACCTTAAAGGTCACTGGGTGGCTGGAGCAGCAGAAAGCAGACAGGGACACCCTGTCTGTGTTCCCTTTCTCTGGGCAGGACATCCTCCACTCCTCTCAGCAGGGAAGGGGCTCTTGGCACCTTCATGCCTCCCCCAACAAGTTCATTTACACTGAAGACTTTGCAAACCGCTCCTGTAAAGCCTTAGGACCAGACTGGAAATAGCAAAGGTAGGCAAAAGGGGCCAGGGGCTTTTTCTGCCCCCTCCCCAGTGGCAGGATAGTGTAGCTCTTACTGTTGTCATGCCCAGTTAGCTGGACCACATCAAGAACAATATATTTGCTGCAGATCTCTTAGAATTATAGAATCATAGTGTGGTCTGGGTTAGAAGAGACCTTGCAGGTCATCTGGTTCTGACCTCCTGCCACGGGCAGGGACACCTTCCATCGGACCAAGTTGCTCAGAGCTTCACCCAACCTGGCCATGAACACTTCCAGGGATGGGGCAGCCACAGCTTCTCTGTAAAGCCTCTGCCAGGGCCTCACCACCCTCACAGGGAAGATTTTTTTCCTGATCTAATCAAAAACCTACTCTCTGGCAGTGTGAAGCCATTCCCCTTGTCCTGTCACTCCAGGCCCTTGTAAAGGATCTCTCTGCATCTTTCCTGTGGGCTCCCTTCAGGTACTGGAAGGCCACAATCAGGTCACCATGAAGCTTTCTCTTTTCTAGGCTAAACAATCCCAATTCTCTCAGCCTTTCCTCATAGGAGAGGTACTCCAGTCCTTTGTTCATCATGGTGGCTTGTTAGTTTAATATAATATTTAAATAATATTTATGATATATAGTTTACTTAATAGTTATTTCAAAAGTTTAATTTATCTTTTCTGAGACACAACAGAGAGGAAAAATTTAATAATCTATTTTTCTAAAATTTTTTGTCTATAAAAGAAAGTAGAAAATTGCTCGTATGCCAAAGTGATGCTTTATTCACTATTATCTTTTAAAATTTTCAAATTGCTGGAATTATGTACAGGCCTATTTTGTCTTGATTTCATCAGATCAAGAGGATGAGTGCTTTGGAAGAGATGATAATCTTAAAATGTTTTTGTTTCTTTCAAATATATTCATGTGCATTTGGCTTTTCAAATTGTGCATGAGCAATATTGTTGATATCTAACCTTAAACAAATTTCATAGAATTAAAAGATAATTTATTTGCATTCTGAGGTGCTAACAATCTCTTTAAATATGGCTTTAAATATGGCTAACAACCTCATAAATATGGCTTTTTAATGTGCATCTACCACAATTCTGCTGAGCTTAACTAAAATTTTCAAGGGTGTGAATTTGGCAAAAAATATTTTAAATCCAAATTTTACTTTATCCTGTTGAACACCTGAAAGTGTTTTCCTTTCCTTCTTCCTCATCTCAGCCACATGATCTTGGCAATCCATTTTTGCAAGTCTTTCTCAAGAAATATTCTTAGACTCAACATGTGTGAGCTACACGTAATGGTGTGATGGGAAGCATTCAACTAGAAATTGAGGAGGTTGAGATGAGTATGTTTCCTTAGAATTTATCAAAGGCTAATCTTGGTACTGAAAAACCTGTCAAATCAACATTTCTCTGCTGAGCTGTTGATCAGTTTGACAAAAATACTTCCTTAATATGGAAATAGACTTACAATACTTTATCTGAGACAAGTCCAACCAGAATTGTTGTACTTTTTGCCATTTGACTGGTGAGGAAAAACCTTCAGATTTAAGTAGGAGAGACCTTTGTGTCTAGTTTGCTATTTCATCTATTTTAATTTTACTGACTTACAAGTCAACATTTTTGAAGGACTGGTGGTTTGTTCAGTTTTTCAAAACAGATTTGATACTTTGAAAGGCACCAGATGTTGCAGTTCGTTTTGGGGTGGGGGCACCCCAGGGTGTCCCCGGAGGGCCCCCTAGGCTGTGAATTGGCTGGCAGCAGCAGGCAGGCAAGGAGACTCCACACGGCTTCTGAGGGTGCTGATTGATGAGAGTTTATTTGGGGTCCCAACCCCGGGAACAGCATGGTTACTGAGGGGGAAGGGGGAAGGGGGAAGGAGAGGGAGCCTGGGGGAGGGAAGGGGCAAGAGGCGGGGAAGAGGCTGAGAGAGAGGAAGGGCTAAGAGAGACTGATTTAACTAGCACAGCTTAAGAGGGAGATTGAAGTGGGTGCGGAATCAGACTTGGGCCAATGGGTTGACAGACACAGGATGGTTCAGGGCAGGACCACAGGCTTAGAATATACCATACATTTCAGAGGGGTGAGACAGGGCATACCATTTAAATAAAATGCAATACTCCAACCAGATATGTCGGAACAAAGTCATTCTTATGGAGGGTGGCATTAAAAAGCCAGTAAATTTAGTTTCCTTTACAGTGTCATGTTTCTTCATAGAACCATGAATAGTGAGCAATTTAATGGCTTTTTATGCTGAAGTTTTTTTGAGAGAGGAAAAGAAATATTTTGAAAAATCCTTGATCTTTTGTCTTATGGACTTACAGCCAAGATAGCAGGTGTCTAACAAAAGGTCCATGTAAAATGCTGGAAGTGCAACTGGACAACATGATATATGTAATAATATATTTTCTATAATTATAATAATATTAGAGGATAATAATGAATTTCATGTACTAATTTTATTCTTGTCCTAAAGAAAATCTCCTCTGGTAATAAATTAGCAAAAGCTCACTACAGTTAAAAAGTAACTGAGTATTACAGGATTTGCTGCTTTTTTTCTTCTGTTCTACTCTCTTACATTATTTCAGTTGGTAAGATAGAAGATTAACAGAAGAATTCCTAAGAAAGCTCTTAAGCTTTCTCTATCTACTTAAAGTTTCACAATGCTGCATTTTTAAGGAGATTAATTCATATTAGTGGAATAAATATTATTCAGATTTATATTGTAATAAAATGGGGACAAATATCTAATATTAAAATACTGAAAGCTATTTCTTGTGATGGCAGTGGGGCAAAGAGAAGGAAGGTAAACTATTGCTTATAATGATTTAAAGTAGAATTCTTGGATGTTTAGCTACTCCTTGTCCTGATCTTTGTATTATGATTAAGTTAAGTCTCTCTGAAGTTGTTTTTTGGAAGAATGTTTAAAGTGGAGTTGATTGACACACCAGTTTCCACACAGTGTCTTGCACATGATTTTTTTCTTTCAAATTCTGCCCAAATTTGCAAATGTGCGTGAAATAATTATAGCTAAAAGGTAAAGTAGTTTAGTGAGCATAACAAATCAGAACATTCTTTCCCTTGAAATTTAGAGAAATCTCAATTCGTATTCACTTCCTCTATAACCTTTCTTCCAAAACAGATTGGTGTATTTACCTAATTTTATAGATGTATTGTTAATGTACTGCTCTTAACTTCTGCCCCTCATCTTCTCTCACATTTTGCACCACAAGTTTGCTTGGGAAAACTATAAAATTGATATTTGGATTGTTTTGAGGTGCTGAGTTAACCCACTCAAAGAGTCTCTGGACCCCATGACTGAGCTTTGGATAGCACAGCACTGCTGTCATTCTTAGTCTGACAGCTTAATTTGCTGATTTAAGGTCAACTCTTTCGTAACCTGAAGAAACCCTCCCCCTTGAAATTTGTGTTATTTCACTCCATTTATATTCTTCAGTCTCAGCCTGTTCTATTTGACATGGGCCAGCCTAAGGCCTGCTCAGTGATTATGGAATAGTCCCTACTGATAAAAGTTGAGAGAGTTAGACAGTTTTGTCTGGTGAAAGGATTCCTTTGTTTGTTAGGTATTTGGGGAAAAAAAAAAAAAAAAAAATAAACCCCCCCCCCCCCCCCCAAAAAAAAAAAAAAAAAACCAACAACCAAAAAAACCAAAAAACAAACCAAAACAAAACAAAAAAAAACAACAAAAAACCACCAAAAAAAACACCAAAACCAAACATCCCTTCATTGAAGGTGCTGCTCTTCTCTCAGTGCTTCACTTGGCTAGAAGGCGCTGGAATGCAGACAGGTTTGTATTTAAACTTCATTCCTCTCTGGCTATTCCCACACTGTGGCCTGAAAACATTTGTAGCATCTTGCTGGAAGCCAGAGCAGTCAGGTGTGATTACTGATGATCCAGGAAGTGAGGCAGAAAGCACACACCTTTCCCTGCCTGCACTCCTCAATGGATTGCGGTATCCAAGGACAGCATGTACATATACAACTCTTTTTGCTTTGTAGCCTTGTTTTCAGTTCTTCCTGTTCTCTGACTCGTGACTTGAAGAAGGCACTGGCTAGAAAACAGAGCTCCTCCTCTTCTGTGAATCCATCTGTAATTATATCCAAAATAAAAAATTTAAAATACTTTGTCATTCTGCTTTCCACCCAAATACCTGTGATCTCCAACTGAACTTCAACGTACTTCCAGGGGTCCAAAGGAGCATATATCAAGCATTTTATTTTCATTTAAAAAGCTGTACCAATTCCTCCTAGCTCCCAAACAGAGCAGGAAACAAAAGGAGCATGAGAAGGCGGAAAGAGATCTCTGAAGAAAACCTCTCTTCTCTGAAGAGCTTCACCTGCCCAAACCCTAGGAGCCAGGGTAGCAAAACTGCACCCAGATTTTCCCTGTCAGATCCTGAACTCAAAGACCTGGGCCCAGATTTTCAGAGGTATTCAATAACTCTGAAAGTGCTATGAAGGGCCTGGATTTCTACAAAGTGCTGAGTGCTATTCCTCTGAAAATCAATTGCCTCTACAGTGCTTCAAGCCAGGCATATAAAACATAAGAACTCCAAATCACTAGTTGGTCTTAAAAAGTCTTGGCTCTGAAGCCTGCCAAGTCAGCACCTTCTTTGCCTACTTGTAAAGGCAGCCAAAGAAAGGAAATAGATGAGCCATCAGCTCAGAGCATAATTTCTACTGATTCAGTTCTTAGTTCATGAGTTAGTTGGAAGGAGAAAAGGGAAGCATATGAAGAGAATGTTTTAATTCTCATAAGACAAAATCCAAATGCCTTTAAAACAATAAATAAAGCACTTGTTAGAGGAGTAGTTACCCCTTCTGTACACTTATAAGGAAAATGAATTAATTAAATTTTAATTACTAAACACATAAAACTAGTATATTAATTAAGTGGTTTCCAGTTGCAGTAAATGATGCATCAGCATTTTTTTCTATATCTTATTTCACTGATGACAGCCAGTAATGGGCTTTCAGGCTCAATGAGGGGTCCAAGCACTGGGAGCAGCAGGTTGGGAAAAGCAGCCAAAAAATCTTTTGACATTAAAAAGCAGGGCTCTGCCACTAATTATGTTAAAAGTCAAATTTGAAATTGCAAGTAGATGGTCCAGACAGCATAGTGAATGTGGCAAAAACCATAACCCAAGACAAACCATAACCCAAAAACCATAACCCAAACAAACCATAACCCAAAAACCATAACCCAGACGAACCATAACCCAAGTCTCAGGTACTGAGACTCTGCTATAAGCCCAGCCTTTCTTGGACTAAAGCAGGTGCTGCGATTTGAAATTGTAGTGTCTACCTGACAGGGATTTGGTGGAAGATTAGCTTGCCCAGGCTCAGAGAGAATAAGAAAGTGATACAAGCTGAATGCAAACGCCAAAGGACACGCTGCTTCGTGTGTTGAAACATCCCCATCTCTGCACAAAGATTTCTTGCTAACAGCTTTTTCTAGTTTGCCAGAGGATGGTGGATTTCTCTGGTAATATTATAACTGCAGTTCACAAAGGAGATTTGTCTCTCTTTACCCTGTGGTATAACCACATTTTAAAACTTTCATATGCATACCCATCAGAGAAGCTTTACTTTGGCAAGGAATCTTGGTTTTGTTTTTTTCCCCTTACACCTTTTTTCTTTACCTGCAGCCCAAGTAAAGCCTTAAAAGGTGTTCTGCAGTAAACTCACTAGCTGACATTGAACTCAGAAATGAAGTGGATTTCTTTCCCAACTTCTCTCCACAAAGACTTGTCGTTACCCAGGCAGAGTGGAAGCAAACTCCTGACCATGCAGAAATGTGCCAGTTCAATTGCTATACCTCAGCCTGTAGACACATCAGAACATCACAGAACTCCCTGAACTTCTGCTTGGTCCTGACATGCTGCTCCAAATCACATCTTTAATCTCTGCATCTCTAGACAGTTTGGGCTTTCAACCTTTCATTTTGTGTCCAGTCTGTCAGTTAGGGTGCCAGGAACCTCAGCAAGGTAGCCTTTTTCAGTCCTTTTTCTGTGCTTGAGTGCTGACGGATGCACACTTCCTGAATTTCTTTATTCTCTATCCTTCCTGTTTTACCAGAACTTAGGACCACTGAGGAATTCTGGCCTGAGAGTGTCCAACTTTTCCTCACTTGTCCACAAGTAGAGTCTGGCTACTTTATGCAGGCAAATGGGTCTGCTTGGCAGACACTTTTTCAGACACTTGGGACTGAAACCCACAGATGCAGGATGGCTGAGTCAGGAGACATCTAATTAAATTAAACAGAAATGCTTGGAAGGAGTATTTGAACTCCAATTCCATTTGAGGGGCATGTGACTTGGAGCTCCTGGGTCATAAATACGTCTGCAGCTGGTGGCAGCACTTACAACAACTATTTTTTACAAAATATCTTAGTCATTGGCACATTTGTTCCTTAGCCAGTGGTAGTTTAAACACACAGATTTCAGGAGAGTAATCTGGACAATGCCAAAAGAGTAGTTCTGTGGGGTTACTCTGTCAGTTGTTGCTGTTTGTTGATCTGCTGTCTGTTTTGCCAGTTGACTTTTTTTTTTTAATTTTTTTTTTTTTTGGTTTTTTTTTTTTGTTTTTTGCATAGTCCAAAAGATTATAAGAAATTTTCTGAAAACAAGAAAAAAAATTAAAACTAATCATAGCTGCAGTTCCATGGTACAAACCTCTCCTAGGAGGTGGCTGGCAACTGGCTTGTGGCCATCACTGGTTTTACAGAAACAGAAATCAGATTTTTTTGAATATTGCCCAGGGACATCAATTAGACCAGAGTAAAATGTAAATTCTGTATTCCCCTTGTTCCTTCAGCAGCTCATCCAACAATGGTCACAGTGTTTTTCTTTTCTCTGCTCTCTGGCTTCTTAAAGTAATTCAGACAGCAAAAATCTAGACTGACTGAGCTAATAGCTTTCTCTCTCTCTGAATTCTGCAGGCTGACATGCCAGAAACCCCTCAATTAAATATAAAAGCTGAACTGCACAATTATGTTGAAACAACAAAGCACATTTTAGGTGGATAGGGAGATCAATTGAATGGCAAACAGAAATTTTATCTTTAGCTCAAGTTCTTGATTTTATAAAATATAATTTTGAAAAAAAAAAGGACATTTCTGAGTTTTCTATAAAAACCCCAAAAGTTTCAAAGCTTTTTCACAGCATGTATACAGTATATGGCAAAAAAGTTTGCAAGCAGCTTTCTCAGGAAGGGAACATACAAACATCAAGTCAATGGCCTGAAGACACACATGAAAGAAGTGGCATGATGTGATCCAATCTCCAGTGCACACAATAATCACTGCACCAGGATAGGCTGGGGTCTGCCACAGCACATCCTGTGGGTGATCACCTGCTCCTTGTGGCCATGGCCAGTCCTCACCCTGTACTTGGATCAAAACCTGTGCCCACATCCCCTGCTGGGGTGTGTAGCCGTGTTTGGGGTCTCAGGACAGCACATTTGGTCACATGCCACATTTTCTTTCTGTCATGCAACACCTGCAACAACACGTGAGGAACACGTGGCTGCCCTCAGCAAAGGTCCCAGGTACCTGTGCACTGCTGAGGTTTAGCTGTCACTCCAAAAAGTCCCCAAGACTTTAAGGTATCCAGTGCACTGCCAGGGCTGCTGCAGAGCTCTCACACTACACTCAGCATGGCTTTCTGAGCAGCTCTTTTAGCCTGCCCAGCACATCATATCAGGCACTGTTTTACCTCTCTTTCCTCTTGTGGCTGAAATATGTGGTCAGTAAGACATTTGCAAGGATATGCCACTATGTTGCCCTCCTGCTTTCCCCTACACCTTCCAGGAAAGTGAGAAATATGTGTAAGGTCTCCGAAAAAAACCCACCATCAAGCAGTGGAGAGAAATTAGACCTAAACAAACAAAGAAGCAAAGCTTCTACGCTGCACTTGCATCAGCATAGCTGTGAAAGTCTGAAAGGATTCCAGCTGATGGTAGAGATGAAAGTACAACAGCTGGGGTGCCTGATATACCTGCTGCCATGTGAACAGCTCATCATCATGCCACACTTTGATGAATGTTTTTGTGGCATAAGAGGGGGTCATAATAAAACAGAGCTTCTGCTAATATCCAACTCACTAAAAGTGAGACTACAGTTAGTGTGGGACTTCTCCAGTCCTGAGGGAAAACTGGGTTTGAAAGGTAACCTGGGAATAGGTCAAAGATATGTTAAGGTAATGCATTGTGAGAAGAAAGTGGTCATCTTTCCAACACAGTCAGTACCCTATTCTGTCTTATGCAGACAAGGTGAAGAGACTTGTCCATCTCTGATCAATACCATACTTCTCACTGGCTTGAATGGATTGGACTATATTTAGAATTTCTGTATGGGGCCCACACTATCTTTTTTCAGAAACACCATCCTTTATATCAACAGGCAACATGTCAATTGAAAGCACAGGGGTTATAACAAACCTCTTCATCTGATGTGCTTGGCAATGTTCCAGGTGAATAATACACTAAATATGGTGCTCCTTTGTTCTCAGGAGTCTGTGACCACAAATCTCCTGGGGGGAAGGAGAACATTATCAGCTTAACAAGTGATGCTTATCTCTGATGAAGCTGCCTCCAGAATTTTTGGGTCACATTTTCAAGTGCTTTTCCTTTCAGCTGAAGCACAAAGTATTAAAATACACATAAAAGAGTTGACTTGTTTCCACACCTCACTTTAAACAATGGCCAAATCCTGTTCCTCTTTTCCTGGATTTCCTGTGTTTCTAACCTAGTCCATACCTGGTCCTTGCTTTTTTTTTGTCATTGAGACTCAATGGAGAAATGAAATGGAACTGATCACTAAATCCCTGGTCTTCCAGAAGAAAGAGCTTCTCAAAGACTTTTTAAGGAGTGTGACCATCACTGCTGGGCAAAATGAGCTATAATTATGGAGTGTTGTCTTAATGCTGTAAAAAAGGAGAATCAACTGCCCTCAGTGCTCTTTACTAACAGAGTTATGCCAGGGGAATTCCCAAAGAAATTGAGATGTGAATTCTCCAAGAGGATATATATTGACACTGCTTAGCTGGTGAGAATTTGTAGATCAGAAGGGGAACCAGCATCCTGCAGAAGTGCACAGGGATAGGTGTTTCATTCTTTCTTCCTGCCTCTGAGATGTGAAACAAGTCTGTGCTTTCCCTGGTGGGCTCGGGAGAACTATCAAGGAGAATGCAGTGCCTTAGAACCGACTTTCAGTGTATTCAATTAATTTCTCACTTGAGAAACCTAAGTCCCTGGCACAGATGAGTGTCTTTCAAGGGGTGGAATACCCTCAAGTCTTAGCTTCTCCTGTAGGCAATATTTTTCAACCAGTTCCTTCTTCCTTCTCAACTTCTTCCTTCAGGACTGGAAGTCACTGGCAGTACATGAAGCTTTGGCCAGTCCAATGGTTTCTGAGAAGTCACTAAGTATTCCACTATACCTGCAGGATTACCTCATCTAATATAAGATGAAGAGCAGGTCCAATAGCATTAAATACATTTCAGTCCAATGATGTCTCACCCTCAGCATGACTCTGTGGTGGGCATCATTCTTGTGGAATGCAACTACAGCTATTTTTCTAGCCTGTGCAAGGAGTTAGAGCTTTGTGGGCTTGCAAAAAAGATAAATGGGAGCTATTCAAACAGTACTGAAAAAAACCCTGTTGATGAATTACAGGAGCTTTCAGACATGATTGTCCCAAATTAGTGAACAAATTGACTTATAGCAATTTAGATGACAATGTCCACCTGGTCACACGAACATGGTCTATGTCACTAGGGGAGGTCATGCTTCATGCTGAAGGTTATTTTAAGCTCTTCCATGATGAAAACACAGTGTCATTGTTACGTGAAAACCATAAATACACTGCTGATTTTTTTCGGTTTCCATGAATCACCAGCCCAACACACTGCATGCAGAATGATCTCTTATCTTGCCTACTCAGAGAATGATGCCAAAACATGGTCTATCATATTCTGGATCTAATATTCATTTGTTTCAAGTGAATTGTCTGCTTGTATCAATTCCAGCATTTCCCATGTTTGCTATCCACAGGAAGACCCAAACTTTGGCACCCTTGGAAATGGAACCTGGAATCTGAAATCTGAACTAAACTATCTCAGAAAACCCCAGTATTTCTATGTACTTTTTGTAGTTTCTATATGTTTTTAATGGATTTTTTCTGTGTTTTGCTCACTTTCATTTTGAACTCATCTACAATTTTAAAAAATAAGTCCTTCAAAGACAAAGTCATCCACAAACATACCAATCACTGAACAGAGATTATCTCATTTCATTTTGAACACACTGAGATTAAAAATGGCTTCATAGCAATGCTCCTATACCTGATGAAGCTTTCTAAATGTGACTCCATTTAAAATCTAAATTTCTTTTTCTTCTTTGTCATAACTGTCAGTATCATGGGCTTATTTATAATATATTTTAAAAGTTATTTCCTCAGGGGATATTTTCTTTTTAGAGGCTCAATTCCGATTTATTTAGAGGACTATGATTGAATGGAAACACCTGAGGAGAGTGTGAAGCACTGAACCTCATTTATGCCATTGCAGCCACGAGAACGATACTTCAGTCACCTATGTGACTCACTGCTTTTTGTAAAGGCATGAATGATTTGAATATGCAGTTGGATGAGCTTTAGGCTGATCAGCTTGTAGGATACATATGTATACAGGAGAAAAATTATCCTTTGGAATAGTATGACTGAAAGGAAAGGAGTGAAACTGTACCAATTTGCATATGATGAATACCTGATTTATGCACAGTACTTGGATCAAAACCAGCTTTGATTTTCAGCCCAGACAGGAAATTGATTTGCATCACTTTTACATATGTTGGAATTTGACTCTTATTTGTTTTCTGCTGGAAAATTTCAATGCCCATTCACCATGATGCTGCACTAGGTATACTTACTAACAGTGCTGCAAAATATTTTTTAAATGCCACCAATACAAAACGAATGTTTTACTCTCATATAGGAGATCTCATAATTCAAAGTGCATCCCTGAATCTGGTCCTTTCTTCTATTTTGATTGTTTTTCTTTCACTGCATTATTCCTGTATTAAACCCCAAAACTTTAGTAAAAGCAAAATGCTGTGAGGTTTTCAGATTCTAATTTGATAACAGATGTTCAAACAAATATTTTCAAATCCATAAAATTGTATTAAACAGCATCTTCTTTTTATTTACATTTTTAATATGGTGCAAAATTTGTTTTGGTACCAGAAACAGTTGCCAATAGTACTCTGAACTTAAAACCCCACAGTCTTTGAGTTTCCAGTTCTGTAGTCATTGATCAATAAACCTCTTGTTTGATGCAGCAATGACTTTTAAATAGATGTATGCACAATGTAGCCCTGATATGTTACTAAAATTTCTAGATTCAGCTGAATAACTTTTAGGATGACATATCCCCATCTTCTTGGATCCTGCATTCTGGGTGTAGTAGAGCTACAACTCTGTCTCTCTCTCTCTCTCTGTGAGATTTAAACTAAAATAAAATTCTAAGAAGTCAGCCCTCTCCAGTTTTCCACTAAACCCCACCTGCTTTCTTCCATTTCATGAGTGTCTGCAATGTAACTAAAAGTGGTCATTTGAAATGAACAGGCACAGCACTGCCAGCTGCCAACGATGATACATTTTTACAGTGTTGTTATCTGAGTTTCAGTGGAAAAAGAAGATATTTTTGTGCCTATTTTCCTTTAGTACGGTATACTGCATTTTTTTTTTTTTTTTGAGTCTGGGAACTGCAGCATACATCTTTGTTCCTTAAGTTCCTTAAATTAATTGAAAAAGCAATTTTCTGGCTTTAAATGGGACCTTCCCTTTGATACTATCTCTTTCTCTCTGAAAATACTGATTTTTGTTTATATCTATTTCAGCCTCACTACTGACCCAGATATTAGATGATCCTTTGTGAAAAATCATTCTATAGTAATTTGTTGCAGGAAACTTCTGGGAATCTGGTGCTCAGAACTGCTGTGTGAGACCTGGAATGAAAAAATGTTGGAAGTCCTGTGTTCCTAAAACACAGTGATGGGAACAGGACTCTGAGCCAGAGCTTTGGCCACTTCCTTACAGCAATCACTGCAGAAATGCATAAGATAGATATAGTCATGTTCTCAGGGATTCTGCAGTCTTTCTCTGTACTCCCTCCTTTTCTGTATTTCCCCTTTTGTGCCTCACTCTGCACCGTGGCAGCTTCTCTCCCCAGATCATCACTGACTCCTGCCAGGGAAGGAACAATCAGCTCCTGCTGAGAGGAATCACCTCAGCCAGAGCACAAGGAATGAACTGGGGGAAGAGGCAGAGTTCCCCCTGTTCCCAAACACTCCCCTTCATATAATGCACAGCAAGCAAAGCAACAACACGGGCTCTATCCAACACAGATGCATGGCTCTGCAGTTCCATATGATATTCCTTGCCTGCCCTCTCTGCTGAGACCTCTGCACAAACAGTTTTTCTTTCAAATACAGATTCATCAATATTTAACAGCCAGGCTACTGCCAAAGCAAACCTTGAAGTAAAGTTTAGCCAGATGATCCAATTGCCTTAAGTTAGCAGTGAGCTCAAACACACAGCTGTTCAAAAACTAGAAGGTATTTTCAGCAAGGCAATAATTTAGGCAGCATTATCTTAAGGGATTTTTAAGCTCATGAGAAGCATGATTTGTGTTCATAGCTCAAGGGATTTGCATAGATAACACATAAATCTATTAGGAAGCAGCAATAGCTGCAGCACTCACAGTCAATTGTGCGCTGTTGTAAAAGCTGGGTAGCAGGGACCACAGTATCCACATTTTGACTGTGGAGGGGTGGCTTCATGAGGGAGGTGGAAAAATATAAATAAGTCAGTCATTCTGTGATCTGCTTGAAGAAATTAGGGTGAGAAAACCTTTGCTTCATTTTCAGCTAGCAAGGTTTTATTTCAGTCTCTTGCATGTTTGTGTGGTAATTAAGTTGAAGTAGAGCCTGGCACATCTAGCTGGCAGAAACAGATTATTTTTTTGGAGGATGCATTCACAAAATCAATATGAATCCATTTGTGAAAGTGGAGTAATTTAGAGAAATACCCAGTATCCTCATTTTAGTTCTGCCTGTTTACAGAAAACAGTGTGAAAAGAATTGGAAAGGCAATATGCACTTAAACACCTACATTTAAGGACTTGCCAGACAAAAGATTGTGTAGTTATTAAGCAAATTTTTTTCCTGGATCCAATAACTTCCTTCTGTTATACCAAGAAAGACTTTCAAAGAGTTTAATCAAAAATACTTCATGTGAAATCCTGTCATAAATCTTTTGATGAGTTAAAGTTTATTTTTAAACTTGTATTCCTCCAATTTTACCTCTCTTTGTGGGGAACATTTGACTTCAAGTCTGATATCTAGCTCAACCTAGAAGTTTTCAGAACAGTGAATTACATTAAAAAACACCAAAAAGCCCAAAAACTCTTTGCAAGAGTCACAAGTTTACAAATGCAAATTAGCATGGTGCAAAGTTTCATTGGTATATATAAATACGCTCTTGCATTAGTCTTGGTCCTTGCCATTAGACAGGTCCAGCCTTATTTTCTGTAAGGAACACAAGGATAATGGCACAGCTATACCATCATTAAAAAATTGTTTGTGAGTACTGGAAAAATTTGGCCACATGAGGCATTATGTGAAGTCCTCCTGATCACACGAAACCTGCAGCTTTCATTTGGTTTAACATTCACTTGAAAGCAACTGGCATTTGGTCTACTGTAATTAGTAGGTAAAGGTAATATAATAAAGGAAATATAATAAAGGTAATATAATTATGTGGTAAAGGGTCTGGAGCACAAAGTCTGGTGAGGAGCAGCTGTGGGAGCTGGGGGTGTTCAGCTGGAGAAAAGGAGGCTCAGGGAAGAGCTTATCACTCCCTACAATACCAGCCTGGAGCCAGCACAAGAGGAAACAGCCTGAAGTTACACCAGGGAAGGTTGAGATTGGATGTTAGCAAAAAATTTCTTCATTGAATGGGCTGTCAAGCATTTGAACTGCCCAGGGAATTTGTGAAGTCACCAGCCTTGGATGCATTTAGATGAGTAGATGTGGCACTGAGGGACATGGTTTGGTGGTGGACTTGGCAGAGCTGGGTTAATGATTTAACTTGATGATTTAGAGTTCTTTTCAAATCTAAATGATGTTATGATTTTGATTCAAAGCACTCAGGTATTGACTGTTAACCGCAGCTTAACTTTGTTGTTTCACAATAACTTGTCTTCAGCTGTGAAATCATCTTAAGAAGCCTCTGTTTTCAGGTTTTTTGCCTTGTTTTCCTCTGCCTTTCCTGGTTGTGCACCCAGACAACTGCACTGAGCAGCCATCATAATTGCAGCTGGTGAACTGACCTGAGCACTGAATCGAAAGTAGCTTGTCCTGCAGAGTCAGTAATGTTTCACAGAAGTCTGTGAGTCAGTTCACTCTGTAGACCTTAAAAGCTACAGTGGGACAACACCCAGCACAGAAAGGCAGCTGGGGCACACAGTCAGGATGTGGGTTTGTTCCTTGCTCCAAAAGACACTTAGGCAGCACATGGAGCAATGATCTGCCATGGGCATTCCAGCAGCTGTGTGAGAACTCTGCTTCAAGGAATTCTTCAACCTTCCCATTTTTGGCTTTATGGGCAGATTATCCCACTGACGTTCAGCTGGGGTAGTAGGAATCCAGCAGGGATGATGTAAAATTTTAGTAATTCCCTAGAATGCACACAGCTTACCTTGCCTGTAGCAGCATAGCCCTCCTGAGTGGGCTACATACCTCCCATGGCTTTGAAATACATTCCCTAAGCAGGTAGATGTTTGAGCTATGACTGTTGTTGAGGCTGGTTGCTACAACCCCTTTTTAGAGGTTGTGAATAATTCCAGGGATAGAGCAGCCACAGCTTCTCTGGGAAACCTGTCCCAGTGTCTCATCAACTTCTCCTTCCTAATATCCAACCTAAACCTACCCTCTACCCTCTTTCAGTTTGAAGCCATGAAAGGAGTTTTCAGCTACTTTTTTTTTTTTTTGAGAGGTTAAATAAGGAGTGAAAGACCATAGAGAAAGAGTTAATGTTCACACATTTTATATGGACTCACATAAGTGACCATGTCAGGAATGTACCAGCTTTTTCTTTTAAGCTCTGGAGTTCAAAAGTTTTAAACTATTCTGAAGTATACTGCCTCTATTCAAGTGAGCATGGAGACTTGGAAGCAAGGATATACGGGGGAAACAAATCCTCTTGTATCTCTTTCAGCTACATATACTTTGTGTGGCACTTCAGCTCTCTGGACAGCCTGGTCCTTGACAAAGTCACACACTGATGTGAAAACAGAAGTTTTCCTAACTGCCTCTAAAACTGCCTGTAAAGCAATGGTAATAAGCTGTACATTTGTTCAAGTTCTTATCCCATATGGGCAGGAAATGAAACCATTCTTTCAGCCCCATCAGTAAGAGACAAATGATGTGGAAAGCAATTTCTTGTGTACCCTCCAAGAGCTGTCTGAGCTGTGGCCTCTTCTCTTGCTGTTTTATCTTGCAACTTGTAAATAAACCAAAGCTTTCCTAAGCAATTAACTTTGCAGCACATTCTGTGCATTCTCCTTAACTTATCTTTCTGTGGAACAAGTGCCTGAAATGGGATGACCCAGCTGGGGAAATCACAGACTGGATCTTAGCCGCTCTGTTCTGAAATAAGGTTGTTACCTTCTTTTTTCTTGTGGCTGTGATCAATATTATGGAACTTCATTTTATCTGAAAGATGTTTTGGTTCAGTCCTATTAGCATTACCTTGACATCCCACATGTACATTCTACTTCTTTACCTAAAAATGATAATCAATATGATTCTGAAAAATTAATTTGATCTAGCTTTAATACTCATAAAACACCTTTGCAAATTATTCAGCTGCTGATCACAGGTAACTTTAAGACAGTTCCTGACACAGGAATCAGGCTCAAGTTTTCAACTTACACACAGCTGACTTTTCTGATTTTTCTAATAATTATATACATGTTATTGTCCTAGAGCAAAACAAAGAACCCTCCCAGTAGGGTTAAGGACTAAAGCTGACCTTCTTCTTTGGAAAAAGGTGTCTAGCAGGAGCAAGTAGATTCACCAGCAGTGCATAGATTTAGAGACATCTGAATTGTAGAGCAGTCTTGACAAGGTAAAAACAGTGGAATTAAATTCTGGATGGTTTTGACCAAATGTTTCATGTTCATATTCTTTAGTTCTTTCAGACCTCCACTCAGGAGTGCAGAGATGAGTGGAGTAACTACTCAATAGAGCCCAGGATATTACCTACTTTTGTATTTGATGCTCTGTGAGGCAACTGTGGGCTACTCTTTCATCTTTCTGTGACTCAGTTTCTCCCTCCCTCATCTCAATTTGGAAAAGATCCCTTCCTTTTTATGGATTTATGAATAATCTACATGGATGAACCTTGAATTCTGACCTTCATTTCTGCATGATGGCTTTTAATCTATTTTATCACAGAAGTGCAAGTAATTTATTGTTAAAATAGAGTGACTTTTTATTCCTTCATAAAGAACAGGACTATGAATGATACCTGGGTTCCTCAGTGGATTTTTAGAGTGATTTCAGTAAAATAAGACACAAAAGTAAAATAGTGCTACTTTTGTTATTAATCCAGAATTATACTTGTGTATTAAAACAAGAGTTGCTACCACATAAAATACTACAATTTGAAATTGAATCTATTATTTATTCAGAGATTAGCAAAAAACTAAGTCATTAGTGTCCCAAGATTACAAATGAAACTCAAGATAAATTGAGTGATGTAATTTAAATCTCATGGATTATTTGAGTAGGATTACTGAAATTTTAAGAATTCCCCTCCCATTATGTAGAAAGCCACTCTGACCTATATAATGCAGTTGAATGGATGTGATGAGAATTGCTTGTGATGGGCTTGTAGATGAGGTGTGATTAAAAGAAGAAGAAAGGCAGGATCTTGCCTGGGGGAAGAGGCAATAGATTAGCACGTGGTCTAGTTGGTTTTGAGTGGTTGATAAAAAGACTAGATGAGTAGAAATATCTGCCAGGCAAAAAGTTGAAAGTATAATTGTAGCAGTACCAGCTCATCTTTACCTTACATAGATGCTTTTCAAATCTATTAATTATCAGCAAAATAATCCACAGATAACTTTTCTGAAAAATTGCAGACGAAGCCTCTTTTTCTTGTGCTGTGAAATAGTTTTTACAGAGAATGTCAGTTCTGTGGGCCTCTCAGAGAGGAATTAAATGACCAGGGTTCCTTTAATTTTCTTTGCTAGAGTAAAATGAATGACTACCTTGCATTCTGCTTTCAAACAGAAACATAGCAATAAACACATCTGAAAAATACTGACAATACCTTAGACCACTGCAAAAACATATTCTGATTAACTCACAGCTTATATGTAAAAAATATCTACTTCAATTGTAAATAAAATGTAGGTATCAAAACAGATAGGGACTAAAAATTAATTCCAATAAATTCCTTGGAATGAGTTGATCACAAGACTCCATGAAATCTGAAAGGATCTGCCATGTTTAAATAAAGCTTTGGCCAATGTGTTACTTGAATGGTTTTTAATAACCATACTTTAAAGTGTAAAGCTTGGCCAGTGTTTGATTAATTCATCCCATAGCTGTACTGTTTTCACATGTTCAAAAGCTAAAAAGCAAAGATTCTGTAATAGTACAATGAGACTAAAAATCTAGTCCTTTGTTTCCAAACTCAGGTATTGTCTGTTATCAAGCATAAAGCCAAGCGAACTCATCATATATGAACACCATAAGGTTTCTAAAGATGTCTTTAAATGTGTAATTAAAGTTCAGCTTTACTGAGCTGAAGAGCTGAAAAAGAGGGCAGTGAACTTTGTGCTTCCAAAGATTTATAGGGACATCTGTACTGAACAAAGAAGAGTTCAGAAAACCTATTAATTGATACCAAATGGGACAGGGACAATATTCTGTTGCAGACTGATTCTATCCAGAGGCACATGCTTCCCTAAGCATGCTGCCATATTGCTGTGGTCTTGGATGGACTGAGTGCCTATGGCTCACTCCTCTACTGATCCATATTGCTTCTGGCTCTGCTGGAGGGTGGAAATGATCCCACCACCTGTCATTTTAATTTCTGTCAAATTGCCAGCCTCTTCTTCAGTGCATGGGATTTTTATCCCCATCTCTGCTGAAAGACAGTGAAACTAGGACTTGTGCAAATCAGCAGAAACATTTATGAAAAGCAGGACGCAGAAATTCTTGTAACTGTTACATGAGAAGATTCCCTGAAAACACTAAATAAATGGTGCAAAATTAAGCAATATGGGTATTTATCATATTTATGCTAGAGCTCATAGAACCTATTCAGTTAGGAAGTCAAGAATTTGTTCTCTTTTTAAAGGATATATTCTGTTTCTGCTTAAGTCATTAGCATAGGACATGCTATTCTAATCACCTTTGGCAGAATGCAAATAAAACATGCAGTTTCCTATTCTTTCTCTCAAGTTCCACCAGCACTGATTTGCTAATTCACTCTGGCAGAATACCAGGTGTCCCATTGTGTAAATATGCTTTTACTCATAAGGTGAATGAAAAGTTCAATTTCCCATTACTATTTTTACCATTATTTGTTTGTAGTATCATATTTTGCTTTATACTGCTCTTTCCCACAGCAATAGCCCATCTGTAATGCACAACTGAGGACAGGCAAGGTGTTTCATTTGAGTGTGCCTTAGAATATTCTTGCTAAGAATATAGAAATGCCCTATTTTATCAGTACCTTTACTGATACCGATTAACTTGACACAATTAATGGAACGTACAATCTCCTGTATCCCTCTTACAGGAGATAGCACTCCTGTGACATCTGAAAGACTCCTCAATACAATAAAAGGCACAGTGACTACTATACTCCCTTCCAAATTCTCAGACAGACACTTCTCATCATGAGATCACACAATTGCTGGTGGAAAGCCCTGATTTCCTTTGTATGAATCTTCTACTTCTTCCCCCCATCCCCCTCCAGAACAGCTTCCCCTCTTATAAACAGCATTGTTACCACAGCAATGCTGTTACCAGGTGACCTTAACGATGTTGCTAATCAGGCTCACTAAAAATTGTAGTTAGCAGGTTACCCAGGCTTTGGGAAATAATTTAACAAATTATTTGTAATGAAATTCTTCAGTGGAAAAGTTTTCTCAAAGTCAAACACAGAAAAAATTTCCTTTCTCTCTCATGTCCCGCTGTGTTCAACCAGATTGTGTGAAGGAGATAGATTTTAAATTACAAACTTCAACACCTTTCTTTGAGATAGAGATGCCCAAGGCTTTAGTTAACATGTTCATTCACTTAGCAATTTGTCAAACTGAAGAGAGTGGCTTGGGCACTCAAGCTTAGCTCCTTTACATCAGTAGGAAAGAAGGAATGGGAAATGCAGATAGAGATACAAGGTGCCATTTATCCCACTTCTGTAATATTTTTCCCTTCTACAAGCATGGTAGGAATCACAGAAGACCAAAAAGTTATTGCATTCTTAAATATAAATATAGAGTAGCAATATCTAAGATATCTGCCATCATCAAAGATTTTGTGAATGCAGTAATAGGAATTGCATTCAGTGAAAGTACTTCATGTTGCTAGGAAGTGAACCTTGATCTTTAATGCCACACGGGACACAAATTCCCTGACCGTGTTTTTTGACCCAAACACCTGTGAAAACTTCTTCAAGTGCACTCACAGGTTGAAAAACAGTGGAGGAACAGGGCCACTGCTTGTAATTATGCAGATACTGCCTGGATCTCTGTAACTGGAAGTGTTTGCAAAGGTGCAATGTCATTTACAATGCAAGGAGACCTCAGTACTCAGGTTTCCATTAGAAGGGAATGCTAGTGGACAGTCATGGGAAGGACAAGCACAGTCTTCTCAGGCTACATGATCCAGGGACCAGAGTGTCTGGCTCCATCACACACCTGCCCTACAGAAGACATCGATCATCCTTCTTCCGGATTCCTTCCAATACACAGTTCCCCTCCTCCTTTCATTAACTGGGAAGAAAAAACCCAACAAACTAAACTAATCTGTCACATCTCTCTTTCCAAGACTTTTTGTTTGTTTTTAGGTACCTGGGTTGTTAAAGCTTCTTTTCCATTTCTCTACAATTTCTTAGACAGAAATGCCAATAGAAACCTGGGCTTACTCTTAAAGAAGCTTTATTGATCTCTGCTCAGCCAGTTCTAGGAAGCTACTTAGGAATAGCTGGAAATGGTGGAAAATGACATCACAGTGGCTGTTTTGGCATGCTCTTAACTGCCCACCCACCAACCCAGCCAATGTAAGGGGAAAAAAGGAGACAGAGAACACAGTGCAAAGGTTCCTCATCCAGGTCATATCTGCTGTCCAAAGAAAGCAGCTTGTTTTTTCTCTTGTTCAGTGTGAGGCATTTTGCTAAATGTATTTTAACATGACAAGCATCTCACGAGACTCAAAACACACATCATCATCTTGCTCTCGCATCCGTAAGGGTAGATGGATGACATTTCCAGCATTTTTCCCTGAAGAAAGAAGACAAAAGACATATTAGAAGTCTTAGGGACATTGCAGGCAAGCTGCAAGCTGAGAAATGTGTATAAAAATGGGTCAGTTTAGTAGTCACTCCAGGCAGCACCTTTCCCATGGACTGTCAGGGATTAAATGAGAGAAAAACACGGTCAGGAAATAGTTCTGGTCTTACACCATGTGTTATTGCAATACACTTATTAGAAAGGCTGTTTAATACTAGAAAACGTGTCCAAATTTACATCGTTTATTATAAATTTTTTAATAAACTTTGTTATTAATACTGTATTGCACATTGTCTGTCTGGCTGGGCTTGCTTATCCCTAATAATTAGCAAAGTGACCTGGCCTCTACTTCATAAAGCCCAGGCACCAAAGAGCATTGACAGTCAACTTCTGACCAGACCGAGCACAGCAAGTGTGTACACTTAAATGGTGATGATTTTTACAGCTTGCAAATCACACAGGCAAAAAAACAAACCAGAACAACAAAAAGGGAAAAACAGAAAAAGAGACAAACAATCCATCAGTTTTTCCATCAGCCGAGGATAAGGAACTCAGATTTAACCTACAGCTTGTCTAAATTTACAGACTTTGTCCTATAACTAAAATTTTGCAAGCACAAAGTGATAAATGGATTTGTTAGAGTGTCAGAAATTGTCTTTCTCATAAGAGCTCAAAGAACCAGGATGATTATCTCATGACAACTAAGTAAATGAAAAGAGTTTGTCATTAACTGAGGCCAATCCTTATTTGGAGCAGCAAACAATGTGTTTCAGAGGCCAACATTTGAAAGAAACTGCCTGAAAATTAAAAGCACTTAAAAGTCCTTTGGGGCCAGTTGGAGTTCATTACATTTTTGTTACACATGTTGTTTACTTTGGCATGTTAAGCTATCCAGAATAGTCCATCAGCTTGAAAGTGTGCCTTAGCAACTTTTACATCTTGGTCCTTGTCTGATCCACAGGGGGCTGATGGTGCTGCACATGACAGTGCTCCAGAAATGGCCCAATTTCTGCACCAAACGCTGCCAAAAAGAGCAGCAAACATCTTCTCAGTGTTCAAGTACTGATATCTTACACAGTTCTGGATGAAGTAACTACTATTCCATTGGAGAGAATAAAAGCTACTATGCCAAACCCAGCTAACACTTTGATTTATAATATATTCCTGCAACCTGCTCTTGACATTGACATTACCCTCTATAGTTTACTGCAAAGCTTCAGTATGTAAAAAGAGCACCAGCCATGCTTGAAACATTCTGCTATTCATGTGGAAATCCATTTCAGAGTCAATATCACCCTTTTCCAAGCAGGATTTGCACTGTATGAGACAGAGCTCTACCCACACTCCATCCCAATGAGCAGGTACATCCAGTTGTGTGGCTTCAGCCCATCTTCCCAGGCTCAGACCATGGCTAAAGCAAAAACCATGTGAATGATCCCATCCATGGCAAATATACAGAAGCAAATCTCACCTCCTGCATTTAAGAAATTGTATTTTCTGCAGTCTACATGATTCATCTGTATTAATACACTGTTGTAGCTGTCATGTCACATACTGTTTTTTCAGTCAATATCACGACTTGTTTGTTAGATAGGCTCAGTTCATAATTTTGGAAGCCTGATACTGTAGAAACCTACAGGGAATTAGGATTAATTTAAAACCACCTGTGGAAAAAAAAATTGGTCTTTAAGACCGCTGGTGTTAGGTCAAATATTGCTCATCACTGAAGATTTTTCTTGAATAAAGGAGAAAAGACTCACCTGATTGAGCAAAGAGTAGATCAGCATGACTGAGGAGGGGAATTAATGTGGCAGAGAAATTCAGGTACTGTGAAGGAAATGAGCAAATCAATGCAGAATGGAGGAGTGGAGCAAAACAGCCACCACGCCACCTTGGAGAACAGGTGGCTCTTTAGAAAGAATGAAAAAAGACATAAATGATCTTCAGGAAGGAAGGAATATAGGGAACAGGTGTACCTGCTTCACAAAATACATAAGTGGAATTGTAAGCAGAGTAAAAGCTGGAAAGACCTATGAACTGTGTGAGAGACAAGAAACATGATATTTGCACAGGAGACTAACAGCTAATAACAGATCTGTCAACAGAAAAGTTATGAACAGAAAAAGTTTAGAGGGAGAGAAGTTTGACTGAGTTTAGCTGGGACACAGGGAACCAAAGTTCAGTGATTGGAATTACTACTTCTTGTGGAAGATTTCACTTTGGATGTATAAATACAAAGCAAAATCTACTAGTAAAATCTCAGATAGGATATTTTAACACAGTGCCCACATCAATATATATGGAAATAATGTCTAACTCCTATTACTTTACCTAAGAAATAAAAAAAATCACTGCTACTTATGAAAGATCTATACTATTTATCCTAGGACAACAACATAATTAAAAAGGCCTTTCCTCTTGTGAGTAAATTTTATGCTAACTAAGCATCATTTATCAAGTCACCAAACTAATGCTGAAGTGAAAAAAAACCTCCTTCATTTCACTTTCAATGAAAGCATGATGGAAGAAAGAAAACCTGCAACTGGAAAAACTGACAGTTGCCAGAGAAAAAATTACCATCAGAAATAACCTTGTGAACAAAGTACATTTAAAGCATAGAAGCCAAGTATTTACTTCTTGGAAGCAAGGTTGATTTACACCACCTGAGAATCTGTAATGTCCACAAGACAACAGCAGACTCTTTCTTCCAAGCACTGAATAGTTCTTTCTACAGTACAGTTATATTATAATATGACTAGGAAATGTTGCAAATGGATCTAATTATTATTATAATCTTAACAATATAATCTTGAAGTCCTTGTCAAATGTTATTTCCAAGACATAGAGAGATGTCCTACAGGCAGAAGAATTAAAATAAATAGATTAAATAATTTCCTACTGGCGAGATATCCTAAAAAGCTAATAGGTTTAGACTGTGGATTGGATTCTGTAGCAAAGATATTTGATTTACTTGTCAAAATTTAAAGATCTTACAGTCCTCCATCAATCACTATGAAGAAGATGGGTTAATTAGAAAACCCAAACTTAACAATTACAATTCAGACAATATTTTGGCAATGTGTATTAACTAGAGGTCAAGTAGGACTATGCTTTCAATCTAATATTTTACATCTAGTTAGTACTAGTCCATGTGCTCCACTGTTTCAGATACACAGTAGCAATTCTGGTTTTTTAAAAAATGGTGGCTTCCAGATCCAGCGAATTCTGAAATCCTCCAAAATTTGGATGCCTGGCTTTTATTTGTGGCTGCTTGAGTGATGAATACTGAAACCAAGAAGAGAAAGTAAATTAATCCATGTCTGCACTGACTGGATTTTCCCAGCTTTCTCAGCCTGCTTTCACCTGTTTTTAGAAAACTCTCCCAATAATTATTCATCAAAAATCTACTCTCTCTGTATAAAAAAGTTCCTAATTGCTTCAGCTGTGTAGGGATCTTATGATTTGAAGTATATCACTTTAGAAATATGGACAGTCATTTAATTTGACCTTTACAATATTTGAATAGTTTCCAGATGACTTCCAGACAACAACAGTGCCTCTTTGGAAGTAATTCTTGCCTGATAAAGAGAATCAAGTTATTAAAAATAAAAAAAAAAGTCTCCAAGTGCATAAATAGTATCAAGCAGGTCAGTAGTATTCCAGTATTATCTTACATTACGTTGATAGTGCTGCCATCTGTTCCACTTTTAAGTTCCAGCTTTTAAGCTTTTAAGCCAAAAGAGAAGTAGTATTTTATTAGCAAATACTTTCTGCTAATGTACCATCTTCACTTCTGCTTGTGAGCCCTGTAAAGAAATCACCTTTGATACCCTTTATCTTGCAGATGTTTCTCTATGAGAGTCTTTGGTGGTGCTAAAGAGACAGTGATTCCTGTGGAATCTGCTCTCTTCCCTGCCAGAGCACCTCTCCCTGTGAGTGGGAGGAGAAGGAAAACATCCACTCCTTTCTGAGCCATTGGAAGAGAGAAATGGTGGAAAACAGAAGAGTGGCCATGGGAGCTGTGGAGTTGGAGTCTGTCAGCTGTGAAGTCTTGCACAACCACCACTGGTCTTGTCAGTGAGGATACTGTGATTTCTTGTCAACAGTAACTTAACATTTCTGTGCATGCAAGATGTTTTTGCAGCTCTGTAGAACATTACGTACAAAACCCACTCCTGCTCAGTGCACAAAACTCTGCTGCCCAGAGGCACATGAATCTTTGGGCATGAACCATCACATCTGAAGTCCTGAAGACAGATCTTGAGTTTGTAAATGATCGGATACAATTTCAGACCATGAGTTCTTCTGAGCAACCAGCAAACAGAAAGCAGGATCCTTTTGCTGTCTCTGCTCCTGTCCATAGCTCCTAATCAGTGTTATGATCCTCATATTTTTAGGAATGAGTAGAATTATGGATAAGCTTTGCTGTTACTGGCAGCTGTTACTGCTGTTACTGTTCCCTGAACCCTGAGCCTTGCAGTGCTGAGGTTTAACTCTCCGCTCCAAAACCCACTGTTAAGTCACCATTTCTGTGCCTTGGGTGGTAAGTCTTGGGTGGCAATGTTTTCTTGTTTCTCAAGCATTTTTTAAGGATATTGCCCTGCAGTCAGTCAGAAAGTCAGGTGTTTGAGATGCTGAACAGAAATAGGCCTTGCTGCAATTCACATGAAACGAGCACAGGCAGCAAATTATGTCTGAAGAGTCCTTAATGCATAAATTAACTGAGGGACAAGGTTGCTTTAACTATTCATAATACAAGAGGGAAAGTTAATCACTTGTGCACTTTCTGGTGCAATTCTTTAAACAAATTAATTTTTAATTATAATAATTAGCATCTAACATAAATTGGATTGTATGGCTTGTTTGTATGGCTTGGGGTGCTTTATGGTGACAGTGTATTCCCTGATCCTCTGCTTTATACCCCACAATGGTTGCTGTATCTTTGAGGTGGGTCCAGAGCAGGGATGAGCCTTGGCCTTGTTGGTGTTTTTTTCCAAAGCCTCACTCCCCAGGTGTCTGGGCTGTGGTGTGGTCTGGGTTTTGGTTGGCTAGCTTGGCTTTGTTAGCCCAGGTGAGAAGGTTTTCCTTTCCCTGGCCTTGGAGAAGCTGCAGCAGCAACCATTGGGCAGTCTTTCGAGGTGAGCTGGACAGATTGTTTAGTCCAGGACCAGAGAGAGACAACGGGACCTGTGGGAGAGGGGCTGGTGAGGACCAGCAGGAGAGAGGAGCTGCTCCATCCTGGCCCCAAACCTCGGGAAACCTGAGCCTGGGACAGAGAGCACACCAAGCCCTGCTTAATCTGCTGGTGGAGAGGAGGTCAGTGCCAGAGGTTTTCATCTGTCTGCCCAAACTGCTGCATGAAGCTCCTGTTTGTTTGTTTTCCTGAGAGAGAAGTCCCTGCCATCCTCTATGGCATAGTGTGAGCTGGGATTTTTTCCCTGGCATTTTGGGTTTTTGTTCCACTTTGGATATGGGGATAAAGTCTGACAGCTTCTTATCTAGCATTTATTTACTTTTTTTTTTGCCATGCCTTGTGGGCATTCTGTTTGTTAATAAACTGTTGTGGGTGGTTTGGTTTTTTTTTTTTTTCCCCACTTGCACCAGTATTTATTTCATGTTGGTCGAAAGGGATTGTGGGAACCCTTTTAGAGGAGACAGCTCATTCAAGAGTGTCTTCTCCTAAATTTCTCTCTCAACTGAGACACTGTGGTAAACACTCTTACATTCTAAATACTGTTATGGGAATAGGCAGTATGTAGTATGCTTGTCCAATTAGCATTTTCACAGTCAAATACTCCAAATTATTTAGTGCAAAAAAAGCCTTATTAATAATACAGTCAAAGTTGTTACATGTACAAAACCACCTCCCTTGCCTGTGGTGGTGTCCTAAATTTCATGTCTCATTCCACTTCATTCCACAGCTTTCTCCCTACCTCCTGCTCTCAGGGAAGGAGTGAAAGCTGCCCTGCAGTCCCCCAGTGTTGCCTGGGGCTGTCTGGGGCTGCCATCCCCTTCCCTGACAGCATTCCCGGAGCAGCAGCTGGGCAAGGGCACTCTGGGAACCCAGTTCAGCCCCTCTCAGACCCAGGGCAGTCCAGACACCCCTGGGAATCACCCCTGGGATATCTCCCAGCAGGAACAAGTGTAAGACACTTCCTGGGTGACAATGTAATATTATTAATTTTAAAAAAATGAAGGGCAGCTATTCTGTACTGATACAACTGATGGAAAACAGTGTTTTAAAATAATATAGTCTACTGAAATAATTGACTTCCTTCTAATTCCTTTTTTGAGAAAATGAACATTACGCATATTCTCATAATGTATTTCATAAAAGATGAGTGATTTATGAAAGACCTGTCTGTGATGAAGAATTAAAAACATGCAGCCACAGATTCAGATCTTAATTGCATTCTTTGTGTTTCCTAGTAATTCAATAATAAATCTTTCATCTTTTAGTGGTATAAGCTAATGTTAACATAAAAATAATTTGGTTTTCAATAAAGAGGTCAGCTGCTCTTCTGTTTCATTTCACCACATCCTGCCCTACACAAAATAGGTAGTAAATATTTCTCACTTTTCTGCAGGTCTCCAACAGTAATTTCTCTAATTTCAATATTCAAATCTGAAAAGAGGCATTACTCATGCATGAAAAGAATGCACCAAATAAACAATTCCTCTAGTATTAAATATTCACCAGCTATATGATAATTTGGTCTGAGAAATATTAATTTATTTTCTGTATTGTGAATTTAAACCTTATTTTTTCCCTGCAAGCCAGTCCCATTGACTTGGCCCTGAGACACCTGTTAAAGTTAGCTCAGCCCAGGGCAGGTACAAAATCATATTTATTGGGTAACAAACTGCATTCATCTTTGTGACATCAGTGCAGTACAGCCTGAGAAGTGCAGCCTTCCAAAGACAAGGTCTGTGAATTCTGTGAATCCTGGGGATCTGAAGATCTCAAGATCTGTGAAATCTGGGGTCTGTGAATTCTGGGGAATGCAGCTCTACAGAAGCTGCATCAAGGGGCATCAGGAGAGACTCTGTGCCACAGTGTTGCACTGAGGCAACACAGAGAGATTGTTGTAGAAGTGTTCTCACATGCAGGCAAAAATTAAAATATTTCTCCTACTGTCATGAGGCTCCTGGTAACTACACTGTTAGATGTGCCTGCCACTCAGCATCCCATTACTTTTCCCTAACAAAACAAAAAAATCCCCACTAATACAAACATTGGCTGCATCCAATGGAAATAGTAGCAAACTGTTATTTGTTCTTTGAATTAAAACACCTCTTTTTGTTTAAATCTTTAAGCTGCTTTGCTTAGTCTAGGACAATTCAATAGCTATTTACATACCATTGATTTTCTTCCAAAAATAAAGCGAACAGACCTTTGGAACACAGCCAGTTTTTCCAAACCTAGATGAATAGAAACCACTGCATAATTTTTAATGGTACCTAGATTCCAACACTGAGATTTTCTTCAGTTGTTGGATTGTAAGAATAAATGCTGAACAAACACTCATGTCTCGTATCATTATATTTATTGTTCAGAATTGCTGGTCGATATTTGCTTGCACATTAACTAATAGCACTGACTATTTCACGGCCCATACAATATTATAGTTAATAGCAATTTTGATGCCTTGCACCACAATAAAAATTGGCCTCAAAAAATCAATAGATTCTTTGTTTTGTATTAGGGAAGAGAGACAAACAGTAAATCATGAATTTAGTTTGACAACATGGTATTCAGGATTTCTTTGAATGATAGTTATGATTCTCTGTAGAGTCAAATTCTAATCTGAAATGCATCTTTGAGTGCCTTTGCTGTCTCTGCTTGGGGACAAGTCACTGCCATAGTGTCTCAAGAGATTTTCTGAGGCAAAGTGTATAATGCAAGTTTGGAGTTCACACCACCAGTTTTGCCTGGCTGATGTTACTTGTGGGTTGTTCAAGTTAGAGTAACATGAATTTGACTCATGGTACAACTTGAATAGGGTCTCTTAACTTTGGTTTGAATCAAACAGAATATACATATACAATAATAGAAAAGGGATTTACATAAGTGAACCTCCCTAATTTTCAAACATAAGCGTTCTGAGGTTCTCTCAGAGAAAGGACACTCACAAAGGAAAAGACATCCACCAGTACAAATAACCAAGCAGGAATGGCATTCAGGCTATGACAGTAGTCTGAGATAAACACAGCAAAATGGAGTGGCTTTTTGGAGGCTGTTTAGACTGAAAAATATTGCTGCTTTTAAGAGAAGAGTTCACTCTGTTTTATCATAATGATCTGATACAGTGGGGTTTTTTTGATAATTCAAACCCATTTTTTTCAGAGCAGATATATTAAGGATCCAGTATCAATGATGTTTTACCATGACAAATTATCTTTCATACTCTTGGCAGAATAATCTCTTATCTTTTTCTATCTGAACAAATAATGGCTCACTGTAAGACTAAAGCATTGGTTACATTGTGCAGAGGTTTAATACATCAAAAATTCAGCATGGATAATTGCAGAACACTCGTGGTAATCCCCTCAGAATCTCCTCATCAAGGACAGTGTCTCTCCTGCCTGTGCGTGTTTACGTCTGCAATGGTGCTTTGCTTTAAACTCACTCTCTTCATTCCAGAATCATGTGCTGGAGTTTTGTACCAGCAAATAATACCTGAAGGATAAATCTAGACCTGAAATACTACAGTATTCAGGTCTATGCTTTGCTGCATAGTTTTTGGTTTGGTTTTTTTTTTTTTTTAAATTGTCCAATTTTTATATAATTTTTTCCAACCTGGCCCTAAAATATTTGAAGTAACATCAGACATAATGTGAGATGAACTGACCGCAGTCCCCATTCCTCATCCCCATGTGCTGTGTGGGTGGAAGAGGTGGAGAATCAAGAAAAAGTTAAACTTACAATGGGTGTAGGGCTGCTTGGAAGGGGTTTTTAAGAGTTGAGTTTACTCCTTATGATCCTACTGTGATTTGATTGATAAAAAAATGAAACTATTTTCCCCAAGTTAAATCTGTTTTGCTCCTGTTGGTAATGGTGAGTGGCGCTCCCTGTCCTTAGCTTGACCTAGGAGCCTTTTGCTGTATTTTTCACTCCTCTGTCCAGCTGAAAAGGGGAGTAATAGAGTGGCTTTGGTGGGCACCTGATGTCCAGCCAGGATCAAATCCCCACAACTAGTTACACTATTAACCTTCTTATTTCTTCATTTTTCTTTCAGATAGAAGACCATAAGCATCTTGGAGTATCAAGGTAATTTGAGAGAAATTGCATACACAATAACATTTAAAAAGTGTGCATAAAACACATGCTCAAAAATCCAGGCACTAATAAAATTGAACAATGTGGGTAAAAGGATTATAATGCTTTTATTTTAAATGTTGAGCTGTTACTGGTGAAAATTAGCATCGTGGCAGGATGCAGATGTGGAGAAGGAATTGAATAACAGGAATAGTTTTGATGGAGAAATGTTAAAATATGAGAATCAGGACAATGGACAAATGAGGTGTTAAAGCAGTGTTTGTGTAAGTGTCTTAGGTGAATTGGAGATTTATATGCAGAGAGAAGGAGACAAAAAATGGACACATGGATATGGAAATAACAAAGGGAAGAAGTAGGAATTATATAGGAGAATGAAGTGCTAGGATACTGAGAGAGGGTAAAGAATCTGACAAATGGAATGACCAGAGACAAGGCTGGTCCCTTTTCTGCCTGTGGATTTCCTGACAAGCACAGCACTGTGTGCCTGCACGCTGGCCCCAGCTGTGTGGCAGTTCTTGATGCTGTTGTTGAAGGCCATGGATTACACTCAGTTGAGAATAGCAGTAAAACAGATTTTCATCACTGGTAAAACAGCTTTTGGTGAAGGCTTGAATCGCTTCGCCACACCAGTTTCTAATGGTCTCATTTCTATCACTTAGCCAATATTTCAAAGTTTTTTTCTCATCATTATTTCTTTAATATCATTACCAGACTCACTAACTGGATGCTTTGAATACACCTCTACTTTACCCTAAGGTTATTTTATTATACATTTGTATTCTTTATCATAACTGATGAAAACAAGTAGAATTTTTAATCTTCACTTCTTTCATGGCATTTTGCACTCATGTCAAATAAATAAATTCATCATTTTGAATTTCACAACAGTCTGGCTCATGATTTCTTACTAATTTTCTTAACAAAAAATATTGAGTCATCAATTGCAATTGCTCAAATTTTAATCAGATAAAATCTGCTTTATTTTGCTATTTCATCCTCTCACAAACACAAATAAAACTGGGAAATAATTTTCAGGAAAACATGTGTGGACCCCTCCTATTACTTCTTGCTAAAACGACCCTGAAATAAAAGCCACTTCCCTGATGATGTTCTCCAGACTTTTCACTTTATCCCCATGGTCCAGAATCTGGAACTACTAGGAAACAGCTGTGCTATCAAAGCATTCCTGTACAGAGGTCTCAAACACATCAAAAATACCAAACTGGAACTCAATGTTCAGGAAAATTATTCTGAGCAACTACACCTCAAGAAACAGTAAAAAATGCAATTTTTAATAGAAACGGAGGAATATTCCTATTTTAAAGGACACAAACAATTATTAAGAAGTCTGCAAAGTGGGAAGACAGAGTGGGTAGTGGCAAGTCCCTAGGAAGGCACTGCATACTACTAGTAGCAACTGGACTTAAATAGAATGAAAATTTAAAAAAAAGAAAAAAAAAAAAAGAAATAAAGAAATGGGTACAATTATTAAGGACATAAATTTTATTTGAATGATATTAATTTTTACCACAGGCTTCTGGTGATGGTGATTAGCAGCAATTCTTTTTACCCTGATGTGCAGGAAAATGTGTGTGTGTTTCTGAAATGCAAACTGTACAGGGTTAAGGAATCTGGCTTCAAGGAGCCAAATACATGGGGTTTTTTTTGTTGTTTTTTTTTTTTTTCTTAATCCATGATGTCCAAAACACTAAGTAATCAGAAAAAGAAAAAAAAAGAACTGGAATCAAATCAACATTTTGAGACTACCAGTGCATTTGCCACATGTCTTTCTATCCTCTCTGTTATTTCTGCCATATTATAGAAACATTTGCAATTTGACATTAATAAGACCAAATCAAGACCACAGAAAAGGACAATTTAATAGAATCCACCTATTAGCAGATCATTCAGCCAGTGATTTCCTGTAACTGAGCATCTCAAACCCCATATTTAAGTTCACAGTTTGGAAAGGACCTCTGGAGGTCTGTTGCTCATCTTTCTACTCAAAGCAGTGTCAGCTACAAGGTCATACAGGTGGCTCAGAGCTTTGTCCAGGGCGGTCTTGAAAGCCTCAGGGGTGGGGTCTGTGAAGTCTCTCTGGACAACCTGCTCCATTGTCTACCTCTCCTCAGGCTGCAGGTACAGATCAAACAGGACAGATCCCAGGATAACCTAATCAGTATTCCACTTGTTAATAGCCTACGGTTAGGGTAGGAATAACGGCATCACTCTCTCAGCTGAACCATGAAGCCAGTTTTGGATGACCATCTGGGCCATAAAACTGTGATTTGAACACAAATGTGTCAGTGGAAAGTGTCAAAATCTTTGATAAAATCAAAGTAAATGGTGTTTATTTGAGCACCTCTCCTATGAGGAAAGGCTGAAAGAGTTGGGATTGTTCAGCCTGGAGAGGGGAAGGCTTTGGGGTGATCTAATTGTGGCCTTCCAGGTTCCAAGGCAACCAGCAAGGAAAATGGAGAGAAACTATTTACAAGGGTCTGGAGAGACAGGACAAGGGGGAATGGCTTCAAACTGACAGAAAGTAGGTTTAGATTGGATTTTAGCAAGTAATTCTTCCATGTGAGGGTGGCGAGGCCCTTGCACAAGCTTCCCAGAGAAGCTGTGGATGCCCCATCCCTGGCAGTGTTCAAGGCCAGGCTGGATGGAGCTCTGAGCAACCTGATCTGGTGGAAGGTATCCCTGCCAATGGCAGAGAGACTGGAACTAAGTGATCTTTAAAGTCCCTTCCAAGCCAGGCCATTTCATGGTTCTATATCTGCTACTCCTCCTTGATTCACAGACCAACGTGCTTCAGCTCAGAAGGTAATCAGACCAGTTAGGCCTGATTTACCCTTCACCCTTCGTAAATCCACTATTGTCCCCATCACCATATTCTGCTCTATATACAGTAAAATACACTTCAAAGTAGATTCCTTCATGGGACTGAAGGGTCGATGACCAGCCTGCAGTTCCCTGGGTGGATTACTTGGCCATTTTTTGAAATGAATGTGACATTTACCTTCCTCCGTTCATCAGAGATGTCCCTGTGATTTCCATGTCCTTTCAAATATGGCAGTGGCTTTGCAAGGACCTTGACCAGTTCTGTCATCACCTTTGAATGATTCCATGATGGTCAAGGTATCCCTGACTTCATTCACTGCTGTTTCACAGCTGCACAACAACCATTTTATTGCACTAAAGTCTCCCTGGATTTCAATGGGACGCATGCAACAATTCATCCTTTGACACTCCTGTGTTTCATGCATCATCTTCTTGTAGCATAGCTGGCCATAATTAGGTATTCCTCCAATTGCTGAGCTGTGAGTAGTCAGGGAGAGAATTTAACTATTGCTATGAGAAAGCTGATAGACTTTTTTAAATAATAGAGTTTGTGGAGAAAAAAGCATTAGAATATTCTTCACAACAACACGGTGTTTTAAAGCAGGGTTTCAGAAGCAAGCAACCCAAATTTCTAACATTCCTACTAAAAAACACACGCACACAAACACTGGAATAAATTAAAAAGGAGAGAAATAACTATTCAGTACTGCTCTATGATAGCAAGAACAATATGAGCAATTTAACACCAAATTAGTTACTAGGAGTACCCCCTAGTTAATTCCTTAGAGAGCGAATGAGAGAAAAGATGTAGCAATTACTCTACAGAGTCATCCTTAAATAGACCTAAAAAGCATTGCTAATATCTAAAGTAATTTTTTTTTTCATTTTTATGTAAAATTGTGTAAGAAATTACATTTTTGTGTAAGAAATTACATTTCTCAGAACAGTGAGATGTTTTATAGAGTCTCAAAGGAAGCTGGGGCAGAATAAGAATCTTCTTACACCACCAAGCACAGCAACAAGCACTGTTCAAGCTGGCAACCTCCAGAGCCCTCTAAGAGTCACTATTCCTTCAGAATCTGGAGCTAAGTTAGGAAATTGTTAGATGGCACAATGATCCAAGTATTTCCACTCTGCTCAACACTTCAGAGATTGAATTTTTGTCTAGAATAAAGTTAAAAATATAAACTATTATACAAAAAAAGTGAAAAAGGTTTCCTTTAATGAGTTGTTAAATTTAATAATACTACATCCTTCCTGACACATTAATCACTGTGACTTGTTATGGTAGGGAAGACAAATTCAGAGAAATGGAAAGAAATTCCAACAGCAAATTTGTGCTAAGTCCACTGTTATCATACAAAGATAAGAGTCTTTCCTAAGGAGTCTGTCTACAGTGATATAGGTTTGCTTTAAAAATTTAATATCAGCTTTTATGACTGAAAGAAAAAAATTGAAATAAAACATGAGCATAAAGGAAAGAAATTATACAAAAAATTACTATAATTATGAACATCAAAGTTATTTATCAAAACTCCATCTTCTTTATGCTAATTATTTTCCCAACAGATTATTCTGAATAGGATGAAGCCATCTCACTCATGAAAGAAAACTAGTGTTTTCCTGTTCCCTGATAATTAGTCATTCATATTTAGATAGCCTTCATTCACTGCTGCACAGGTGCCTCAACCTTTGCCACACAACGTAGAGCTGTATTTAAAGAAATACTCTTTGAATACTTGTATAGGAATAATAGAAAACTGTATTAACAGCTTAATCACCCTGCTCTCTCTGAACAAGAGATCTGTCATGTGAAATTAATCTTTTTTTTTTTTTTTTGTCAGAAACATGCACAAAACAGTTCTGACACTAAAATATGACAACGTTGTATCAGCAAGCCTGCTTCAGCAGCCCTGCTAATTTAACACCCTATTCAGCAGATATTTAATTTCTGTGGCTGTTGGCCATGAAGTTTCAGAGAACTTCTATGGGTTGGCACCTGCAAAGCTTAATTCCAATTCCATAAACATAAATTCCTGCCTTTCTCATTGCAGATATGTTAACTGCTGACTCTGGCTACAATTCTCCTGCATGTCCTATTCCCATAAGTATATATAGCAGTCAGCATTACATGTCCATCAGAATTATGAACTTATGTTTGGATAGACCACAAGTAATGACAAAGCTGTGGGAGGAAAATCAAGTAGGAATAATGGAAAGACAGGTGTGCTCAGAGGTGTTAAAACTGAAAAGGTTCTCTGAATGTATTCCCATCTGAAAAGATTATTTACTTAGGGCTACAGGAAGTAGATATTAGGAAACAAATTCTTTATTCTGAGGGATGACTCATCCCTGGAAATGTTCAAGGCATGACAGTGCTCTAAGCAACTTGTCTAGGAAGGTGTCCCTGCCTATGGCAGGGGGTGAAACTAAATAATCTTTAATGATCTTTCCAACCTAGGCCATATTGTGATTATGATCTTCTTATGAACCAGGATCTTCTAAAGGAGAGATACTGCTAGGGAGCTACACTGCCTCAGTAATAATGAACTTTACTCTCCCACTGATGCTGATTGGTGCATCCAGAGTGGTTTAGGCTAGACAGGGCGTTTACAAAAGTTTCAATAAGAAAAAGATGCTTCTGAGTGCCAGGATGTCTGGTTGTGCCATCTTAGCCACAAAACAACTTGGAATCTCAAATCTGCGTGATTTTAATCAGAAATAGCTGAACAGCACAATTCAAATTGTCATAAAATATCTTATTCACAGGACAAAAATATCATTATATTCACTATTTTCTCTAACTCAGGGTTACAAGCTAATGAAATAACTAGTGAGAGAGCAATCTGCTATTTCAATGTTTCTTACCTAAATAAGTGTCACCCGCTAATAGAAAATTGCCATCACCAATGACAATTGACAGTTTTCATCACTTCACTGCTTTCAGTTAAAAAAAAAGAAAGTATTAGCTGTATCACTGCAAATACATAATGTGCATGAGCAGATCAGGCTGATTTGCAAGGCTATGGGAAAAGTTACATGAGATTATCACCAGATCATATTGACTGATCGACAGGGGTGCTCCCAGTTCAATGCTGCAAGTTCTTTGCAGATTTGAAGGCCATTAAAAAAAGTTAAAATAATAAAATAAATGTAATTGGTTTGTTGCTGGAATGTGTAGAAAGAATTTCTACTGGTTATTTAATCTGGATTCTTAGATTCTGTTAGGTCTCAACAGATTCTTAGATTCTGTTAGGTCTCTTATTGTTCAACAATCTGTTCTTAGTACAAGTTTTATGGTAGCAGAGATACCTAAAAGAGCTTGAAAACAGACTGATATGAAACCTAGAAACTACCTTGCTAAAGCAGGAAATTTGTCATGGTCTAATTAACTATGCAGAAACAAAAAAAAATGACACTGATAAATTTATGCAGCCAAAGTTTCACAGTGAAAAACACTGCAAACATCTTTATTTCAGATGACCCAAGATGGCACCCTTCTGGGTGGTCAGAGAAATTTCAAATTAACAAAACTCTCCCATCCTTAAAACCAGGATAAAGAACTACATGAATTACTGCCTTTGCTAGTAAATGTTAAAAGGGACAAGATATTTATGTACTGTTACTGAATTGATCTGGTTTGATCTCCTTAAAGAAAGAATATGGGTTTTGAATATACTAATTTTTATTATTCTGTTAAACACCAGGACCGTTTGCATTTGATTCCAAAAGTTTATTGTCACAGAAGATCTACTCCTCCCTCTTGACCATCACCCCAGGGTCACATGCTTGGCTGCTGGAAGATGAATGACAAGCAGAAGCAGAAGTGCAGAGAACTGTACACCAGGAATGTTGAGTCTGTATTGACCTCTGGAAGTTTGTCTATCCATCTTGGCCAGGGCATATTGGCTTGCCAAAAGCTGTTTTTCCATCTGAAACCTTTCACTGACTGATTCTGTGGCGGCTGGACCTTGGCTGGCTGCCAGGTACCCACTGGCATAGCCATTCTGTTACTCCCCTTATCAACTGCACAGGAGAGAGAATAAGGCCAGAATAAATTTTGGGTGTAGATAAAGGACAGGGAGAGATCACTCACTAATTAATGTCATGGGCAAAACAGACTCGACTTGGGGAAATCAGTTTAATTTATTACCAATCAAATAAGAGTAGGATAATTAGAAATAAAAGCAAATCTTAAAAACCCACCTTTCTCCTACCCCCTGCCTTCCTCACAGACTCATCTTCACTCCCAACTTTCTCTACCTCCTCCTTCCACAGTGGCACAGGGTGATGGGGAATGGGGCCTGTGGTCAGTTCATCATGGGCTGTCTCTGCTGCTGCTTCCTCCACAGGGGAAGGATTTCTCACACTCTTTTCCTGTTCCAGTGCTGAGTCTCTCCCATGGAAGACAGTCCTCCATTAACTTCTCCAGCTGAAGTCCTTCCCATGGGCTCCAGCTCCTCATGAAGTGCTCCAGTGTGGGTGTCCCATGGAGTCAAAGTCCTGCCAACAAACCTGCTCCAGAGTGGGCTTCCCATGGGAGTCACAGCCTCCTTTGTGCATCCACCTGCTCCAGTGGGGGGTCCTCATGGGCTGAAGGTGGATCTCTCCTCTATCATGGACCTCCCAGGCTGCAGGTTGATCTCTACCACAGCCCTCCTCTTCAGGCTTCAGCGGGCTTGCACAGCAGACCTCCTTAAGAGTGAGGGAAGGCAGGAGTTAAATAAGCACAGTGTGTAAGGTATGGAGAAAGCAATCAAGTTTAAAACAGAAAATTCAAGACAATTCATGGATTTGATGAATAATACAGGTATCATTGAAATAAATATTCCCAGATAAAATAGAATTTGAGGTTCGTTGTTCTAAATCACTAATGGCTAGACATTTAAAACTGTAACATTGTCATTATTATTATATTAACTTCGTCAATTCAGTTTTCCAAAAACCTGCCTGCCAATCTTCTTGTTTATGCACAGTAGCTTGCCTTTATTTCAGATCTCAGCAAGAAAGCTCAAACTGCCCTTGCACTGCTTAGCCTGGAAGAATATCATAGGACTCTGTGATCCCCATAATGGTTAATCTAGATGAGTGCCACTGTGTTGTGGATGTCATGTGACAGCTATCTAGTCAATATCTGTACAGTCAGTTACAGTTTGCAGATGAATCTGCAGTCGATGTGCATCAATATTGAGTAAATATATATTGTCTTGTTCCACTGGAATATTGTGTGCACCTGTTCAGGAACTGCAGCTTTATTAATGAGAGTATTAAAGTGCATGTCCAAGGGACTCTTCAAAACTAAGTGCATATTCCAGTCCTGACTGTTGTCACTGATTGAGAAATATGTATTTTGACCAAGGCTCTGTCAGAATTCCAGGGATCTTTGAGCTGGAGAACCTCACTGTGGCTGGGTTCTGCACTGCCAGCTGTGCCCTGACCATAAATCCTTCTCATACAGCATCACCTCACGGCTCCCAGCATCAGAAATAAGATTTTATAACTGCTATCACCTTTTTTGGGCTACTAATGAATAGTTATCTGCACTGTGAGTACATTTCTTATGGGATGTGAAAAGAACTGGCACCTCCTCAGGGCAAAGCAGCTCTTGAGCTTCTTGCTGTGCACATAAGACTGGACCTCTGTCTCTGTGCTTGTAACCTGAACTGACCTAACTGCAACAGAAACGTGTTGCATTTTTTACCAGCCCTCCTACACAGCATGATGAACTCCCAACAGTGAATTTCATCTCCACAGCCCATTTCTGAGCAGTACCCACAGTAATAAGGAACTGTGGCAAAGAGTGCCACAGTGGGATATTTTTGGAATCGGGAAAACCCCATAATTTTCCACAAGATAATAAAATATACTACTACATGTACTTCAGCAAAAAAATCACAACCAGGCCTTCAGTTTTTTTTTTTTTTTTTAACTCTTGGAAAATGAACAGTATGCCAAAGCTCCATTTTAACTGGTTTTCCTCATTAATTTGGCCTCATTTCACAAATGCAGACTGCTTGTACCAAGCTTTTATGCACTGCTTTTACTTTCTCTCTCCAGTGTGCCAATAAAAGTGTTTTTCATCTGAAGTCTTATATTTATTACTTTCGGTGTCACTTAAGGGAATAAATCTATCATGGAGCAAAGTGCAAGTCAATAAAGTAATGTACATATATCAGAAAAACTTTTTACCAGCTGAGGTAGCTAGTATGTTACAAAAAATAGAATTATTTGAAATATACTGTAAGGTAATATTCTTAACTGTAGTTGTAAATTCTGCAGCGAACCAATAAAAGTGTGCTTTTATGCTCTAATAAAAGTCAGTTTTAAATATCTTAGGATGCTTTAGCCTGTTTTAACCTCATCCCTATAGAATTGCTCCTTTGAATAAAATAGAAAATACATTTTATCAAATTTTCCTTAAAAATAATTAAAAAAAAAATCTTTATTGTTGCTATGGCTTCCACAGAAAATCTGTAATGAAGACCTCTACATCCTAAAAGCTCCAGACTCACTAAAACTATATGATTACATAAAATAATGACCTGGAGGGGAGCTATAGAAGTAAAATAAATATCCACAGCCACTTAAGCTGTGCATCTTCTCCTGTTTTTCTGGATGGCTCAGCATAAGCCAGAATGATCCATGCTCAGGCCAGAAGCTTACCTTAATGAAGTGATCCTTTGGCTACCTAAAGCAATTGGCAGGAAGGTTTCACTCTGTCTTTTTTTTTTTCAGATGTTTTGCTGGGAATTTGAAAAACCCAGACAGCAAAGGGATCTATTTGGTGGACTCTCAGTGTGTGGGGTGAGTGGTTGGCTAGACAACCTTCGAGCTGGCTTCTGTCAAAAATTCTGACGGAACCATCACGCCATCCATGGGAACAAAATACCATCTGTAGTGGGCATTATGAGTGCACTAAAAAATAGGCAGATGAACAGGCACACAAGTATATTTGTGAAGCAAACTGCATGGCAGTATGAAAAGCAGAAAAGGCCTTGGCTCTGTGCAAGCCTCACTCAGCAATAACAAAAACATTTCTATATTATCTGCTCTGTGTTCAGCATAAACCCAAAACACAGCCCCACACCAGCCTCTGTGGAGAAAATTAACTCTATCCCAGCCAAAACCAGCACAAACTCTTAGAGCTTTCTTCAAGATAAGGAATGCTATGCAAGACTTGGGTACTGCAAATAGCTTCTCTCAGACAGGCCATATGGCCCTGCCACACCACGCTGGTTTCAGGATTCTGGGTACGCTGTGAGTCGGTGACTTTCAGATTACATTTGCTCAGTTCACATGCAAAACAGTGTTTTGTTTGGATTTTATTACTAGCAGTTCTGTCACGGCATGCTTAAATCTGAAAGCCAAGCTACTTTTTCTTCCCAGCTCATGCATTTTCCAGTAGAAATGAGGTCTCTGGTGGCCTAATTTCACCCCTGCTCAAACTGGCACTAGTCTTGTCCTTAATAAGGGTTTCAATCTATGCAATTTTACAGAAGGTATAAGAGATGAGGAGGTTAAACATATAAAGGCAAATATGTTATGGCAGAAGAACTGACAGCCAGATGTAAATCATTCTCTTTTTGGATTGGCGCAACAGCAGGAAATAAAAAAGAAACCATATACCTGGCAACACTTGCTCCATTTAGACGTGCAATAGGAACACTCAGACAAAGCAAAATCAGAAGCCTTTTCCCCAATCACTTTTCTGACAATTTCATAATGGCACAAATTTTGTGTAGTTTTGTCGCCCTGATTTTGTAAGACTTTGTTAAGCCTTCTGATGTTTGTATTCTTTCAACAAACTTTCTCACACACAGTTCTGTAAATAACCTATGTTTTGCATTCTTTCATGGAGGTGGAGAGAATTGATGGACCCTTGGTCTGTCCAGTGGCATTGGAGAGGTGGCACTGTCACCCTCCAATCCACTGTCACCTTTGGAAAACTATAAATGTTGGAGTCAGAAAATAAAGTTTTTTCTTCTTCCTTTTTATTCCCCTCGAGAGCAGCAGTGTCTGTGTCATCATTTTGTGCCGTATCGCAACATAGTTTGACTGTGATCTGTGCACATTCATCAGGTTTTTTTCTAGAATGTTTAACACCACACCTCTTTTAGTACTGACTGCATTTTTTGCCGTTATCATTTCTAATTCTTCAGAACCTGACATTTTTTTCAGATTGAGCTTATTTGTGCAAATGGCATGCTGCAGTCTGTGAGTACACTATACAATTCTTAAAAAAATAAAATTCTTTTCACTGGTTAGAATGGTAAGAGTTATGGTAAGAGTTTAGATATTGCGTAAATAGTTACGTAATATCTAAACTCTTACCATTTACGTATTACGTAAATAGTTACGTTTAGTGACTAAACGTAAATATTTAACAGCTAACTTATGAATATTAAATATTGATATTTTGTAATAATGAAGACAATAGAAAAGCAGAACTGTTTTTACTGCCTTATCTACCAGCTGAAGAGGCTGTCAAGATTATCAAGTGCCTGATGATGTCCAGTGACACAGCTCAGAAGACTAATTACCAGCCAACCCAAAGGCAGATGAAAGAAGACATTTTCCTCTTTGAGGAGAAATGAGGCTGACTAATTTGTAGAAGAGACTTATCAACAGGGAGCATTCTGCTCTGATATTCTGCTTTGACAATGGCAGTGAAGCACAATATCTTAGCAAAGACAATACAGAAAAAAACCTAATGATAAAATAGAAGCAAAAAGATCCTCTATGAAGCAGATATCAGCTCTTTGCTGGAATGATTTGGGCTCAGTATTATTATTTATGCTGCTCAGCTACCCAGAAGCTCTGATCGTTGTTGTTACCACCTTTGCTAGGATGATCCAGAAGGAAATCCTGCCTGCCTCAAATCAGAGGCTTCTTTTAAAAGAAACACTGATAACTGGAATAAGAGCAGTACTGTCAACCTTACTTTGCTGAATGGGATCTGAAGTACTGCTAGATACTTTCCAGGATGCTGAAAAATGAAATGAAGCCCATCTCAAAGCTTGGCCACAGTGATAAAACTGCCCTTTTTTAATCATTCAACAGGAGAAGGGAGAATATTTTCAAACTTTAAGATATTAGATTTAGATTAAATATTAGGAAAAAAATCTTTATTGTGAGGATGGTGAGGTGTTGGCACAGTTTGCCTGGAGATGCTGTGGCTGCCCCATCTCTGGAAGAGTTCAAGGCCCGGTTGGGTGGGGTTCTGAGCAATCTAGCCTGGTGAAAGCTGTCTCTATCCACAGCAGGGGGGTGGGAACGAGATGATCTTTAAAGACCCTTCCAGCCCAGGTCATTATCAGTAATTATGGTGGATTGAAAGGAAATAGGAGCTTTGGGAGTATCTCTAAGCAAAAGTAAAACAATGAAGAGAAGTTCAGCATTTCTCTGCTGAGCATGACAGGGACGTGTAACAGACCCTTGGGACCTCAGCATGTGCTGCAGTTCCAGGGCACACTTCACTGTAGGTGAAGTACAGTCTGACCCAGCACCAGCAATGGCCCTGTGGATGGGGAGCTTCTGAAGAGCTGCAGCACAGACTTCTGAGAAGCAGAGAGACACACTCTTGAGCCTCATTTCACCCCTCAAGGTCCTGACTGTGCTTCCTTAGAAGCAAACCTAAGGCTAAAACTCTTCCAGAAAAGGGCTACATATGCTATTTATCAATCTCAGTGTCATTTTAGTTTCATAAAGGACTTGTCCTTCCCACCTTCCTGCAGTTGTCCTTGTGCTTATTCTTTGTCTTACTGTTGTCACCTGAAATTGGCCACTGGCAAAGAGTAGAGGCTCAGAAATGGTCATTCTGGGAGGAAAAACTTCACTTGTTTTGATTTTCTTAGTAGGTGACTCCACTACAGCATTCAATTTCAGGTTAATACTTTGCTTTCATTATGAGCTAGAAGTAAGACATTACTGATCGGATCTGTATTTATATATTTGCCGTTTTGTTATTGTAATTATTGGTCTTGAGTCTTCTCATTTACATTTCATTTTAGAACTTGCAGGTAGAAAAATTAGACTATTCATCCAGAGGGAAAATTCTGCTTTCTGATCAAGTCTATTTAAACTGTCAAAATTAACTCCACAGTATGCAGAGAAGTCTGTGTTCCAGAAAGGCACCTTCCCTAACTCCAGTACTTTTTATGACCATTTAGTTCACCTTTGTTCACTTCCTCTATTTCACAAAGATGACGTGAGTAATGATTATTATATTAGCTCTGGTACCATGAATGCTACAGCAGACTTACAGCATAATTCTCTTCCTCCTTAGGGAATTGATATTTTTAATCGCAGCATAAGAAAACCTAGTCTGTAGCCAGAATATTTTTTCCTATTTCTGTTTCTTTATTTGTTGTTTTGATACAATAAATTGATTAGATAGACTAGCCAGTAGTTTCATAATCCTGTTCTGAGCCTACTACAATTAATTAGTGTTCACATGATACTATTCAGGAAGTATGTTTTAAAAAGCAGAGTACTCATTATGATATAATTTTCAAGGATGCCAATTCACATGGTATAATTATAGTAGTTATAGGGATATTGCAAATGAGCAGCACAGGTCTCAGGTGAGGAGGTGTCCAGGGTGCAATGTGTGGTCCTGTGTGAGGCTCCTCTCCCTCATCAGAGCTGATTTCCCCTACCCTGGGTGCATGTATCAGTGTTATATCAGTGCAGAGGATGTCAAACAGCTACAGAATGGGTCTGGGTCCAGTGAAATGGGAAATAGCATTAATTGCCTTCACAACACCACATGTCAGGTGTGCTCAGTGTCCATTCCCAACATAGTCTAGTCTTTAACACAGTCTTTTGGAAAAGACTTGAGACAGTTTTGATCCAATACTCTTGCCTCAAATAATCCAAAATTAATAAAAAAGGCATGTGAAAGTGTATCTGGAGACCTTTTTAGCAGCTTGTTTGGTGTTTGGTAAACATTTCTCAGCATCCACAACAGAAGTGACTTGGTAGCTGCACTTACAGGCTGCCAAACTTGGCTTTATGTCCATCTTCTCCAGCCTATTTTTGGTACTGCACTTTTTACCTGGTCTGTCCCACCAAAAAAGAAGAAGAAAACCTCAAATTCTGTTAGTGCACAAACACAGGCAGCTGTCATCAAGAACTTACTAGCACACCCAAAATTTCTTTAAATTTATTGCCGAGGTCAGTGCTGAAGGGTTTTCTCTGTCTAATCTCTCTAAGTCCAAAAAGTCAGCCAGCGATGACTCAAGCCCTTCTTATTACGACAGCCTCACAGAGCTTCTCAAGTTTATCAGTGAATCAAAGGGTCATCTGAGGCACTTAAACACTATGAAATTCTGAACACTACAAGATTCTGGAAACTGTGGCACTCCTATGGATGATTCCTCAGTGTCCTGGTTGCAGAGATTGGGTGGAGTTTAGCACCATGTGGGCAGAGCCAAGTGGAAAAGAGCAGGCTTTGGGACTGTCTAATTGAAGCCTTGCTGTACCTGAAGGGAGCTTGCAAAAAAGATGGAGAGAGACTATTTACAAGGGCCTGGAGTGACAGGACAAGGGGGAATGGCTTCACACTGACAGAGGATAGGTTTAGATTAGAGATTGCTGTGAGGGTGGTGAGGCACTGGAACAGGTTTCCCAGAGAAGCTGTGGCTGCCCCTGGATCCCTGGAAGTGTTCAAGGTCAGGCTGGATGGGGCTCTGAGAAACCTGGTCCAGTGGAAGGTGTCCCTGCCCATGGCAGGGGAGTTGGAATGAGGTGTTATTTAAGGTCCCTTCCAACCATTCTATGATACAATGGGGATTCTGTGGCATCAAGGTGACATTTAGAGAATTATATTCTTCTTTGTCAAAATACAAAGTCTTGAAGTAAACCAACATTTATATGCCTTTGCCACTTTTGTTTTGCACCTTGCATCTGCAGATACACTTGAATACTGCACACCTGAAGAGTTCTATAGCTCTGAATGCCTGAAACACATTAACAGCATTGGAATGGGCTAAGGCATACAAATCATTGTTAAAGGAAAAGTGGTTGCCACAGCGCTGGGATAGAGCTAAATGTGATCTTCAGAGGCTATTAAGTTAATGCTGTATCATACTGAACAAAGTAAAGTTAGCCACTGATGATTCATGTCCTTTCCAGCCCAGCTTAATAAATGGATACAAAAGTTATATTGATTTTCATGGATGAGCAAGTAGATCTCAAATCTGAAAACTTGATGAAATATAAATTATGGTCCATGTGTGATGATCTCACAACTGAGTGGGAAGTCTATTGCTTGAAGAAAGTATAACTCTTTGCTAAACTGCAAAGAGTTATTTTGACACACTATCACAATATGTTTGTTTTTTCTTTCTTTTATTTATTTTTTTAATACAGTTTGTCAAACTTCTCCTTGTTCCCCTTGGGATTCTCATTAGCCTTGACTCTATCTGCAGAAAGCTCTAATGTGGAATATTTAGTTTGCCATAAAGTGGAAAGTATTAACAGGAAAGTAGCAATGTGAAAAGTTCAACTTCAGTCAATAGCATAGAAGGAAGAAATATGAAGAAAAACTAAATTTTTTTTTTTAAATGAGAATTTGACAATCAGCTTCCAGATTCATTGTAATTAGAACCATGAGGAAAAGAATCATTTTACGAGATATTTTCCACATAATAGTTTCCTAGGATTTACTTTGTGGAGGACTTCAACCATTATGCTTCCACAGGTTAATGCTTCCAATGAAGATTTATTCCTATAATATAAATTTTCTTTTTCATAATGAAGAAGGGAAATCTCTCAAACTTGTAACTCAAATACATTTTAGCCAACATTAAGAATTTTCCTAAGAAAATTTTGCCAGCTTGTCTTGAAACTGTGAAAATATTTGATTTAGTAAAGGCCTAAAGATGAAAGCAGACCCTCTTGTTTATTTTTCTGTGCTCTATATGGTTAGATCAAAAATATTAAACACAGGCATACTGAATCATCAGAAATTATACTGCACAGATTATTCAGAGGTCAAGAAGGTGCAAAAGGGAATTGAGCATGCTTGTGTTTCCTGATGTCTGCAAATTAGTTTAAAAAGTCATTGAGGAGCTTTTTTAGCCTTTTAAAATAGAGGATGTTCTCCTTAACCTCATTGCTCATGTTTCACTGTTTTAGTTCTTTTCCCTTCATACCCCTGGAAAATGGCAGTGTTGTGACACTCTAGGAAGCAGTAGCAGGGCCACAATTTTTACCCAGTTTTTATCAGCAATGCTTTTAAACTATTAGTATTAATGTTTAAATAGAATTTTGTCCATGACCTTCTTCACATTGACTAAAGAGGAATCAAGCTATCTCCAGAAGAAGACATCATGTAGCTCATAACCACCCCAGACATAGCTCCATGAGGTCATGGCAGCCTGGGAACATATGTAGGATATTTGGGATCAGTAAAGCCCCAAAGAGATACTGTGTTTGTATTATTTGTGTAAAGAGGATTCCAAAGTCTTGGGTCATTCAAGTCAGCAGCAAGCACCTCATGGGCCTAAAGGCAAGAAGGGCAAGGTCTGTGACACACATGTGAGGAGAATAGGATGCCCTGAGATTTTTCAGATTTTGTTTGTAACATCTAGATCAGAAAAACTAGATTTAAAGTGTTCAGATACTTCAGATACTCAAAATTTCTGAAAAGCAGCTCCTACAACAGACAGTAGAACCTCTCATTCCTAGCCTCTGTGTTTCCAGATGGAGAGCAATTTTCATGTGAATGGAAAACTAGGAAGAACACTTAAGGAGAGACAAAAAACCCCAAAAGTTAAAATAAAAATTCATTTCCACTCAGATGTTCCTACAGCAAAACTGTTGCAAGTTCTCAAAAAGATGCCTTGTGATTATATTAATTTCCTTAACATGCTTAGGAGACTGTTAGAAACAAAGTGCCTTACAGCATATGTGATTTATCTCATACCTTTTTCTGATGTTTTTAAGAACTAGACAAGAGCAATTATTTCCTGAGTGAATTCAGCAACACTACATTACCATAGCCAACTAAGACCACTAATTCTATCACAGTCCCCATGCATCTACTTAGCTGCAATTCTGTAGTCCATCTTACTGAAAAAACACTCTCAGGTTTTGCATATTAGGCAGCTGGAACAGCCACAAACACTAAGATGTTTTGCATTTAATGATTTAATCAATTTTGCTCCCTGCTCGCTACAGAGAAGAATTGCGTGCAACAAACGGTGCAGTAGAAGTTGGGGCAATAAAGAGGGATAAAAGAGAGGTAAAGGAGCATCCAAAGGAAAAGATTCATCTAGTGAGAGATTATGAGGTACTGAAATTATCTCCATAAGTGGGAAATTGATTTCTAACTTGAAGAATAGCAAATATTTAATCATGAAAGCAAGAAAAATTGAGGATAAAACAGTATGCTTCTGTTGGGAGCTGGATTGCTCAATTTGAGTGCAAGACAGGAGACTGGCCTCATGCAAAAATCCAGGAAGAAGGGAAAGGAGAATCTACAAAGAAAGAAGAGGAAAGTAGCCTGATATATATATATGTATATATATATATACATTTAAAAAAATAATTATAGGGAGGAATAAGAAAGTAGCAGTTGTGCATTTACAGATGCAAAGACACTTTCCTGACACTCCCTGACCCCAGCAGGCACACTCTTAATCTTTCAATTACTTGTTTAGCTTTATTTCCTCTCAGAAAAACCCAAGTCAACCCAACCAAACAATCCAAACACTTAAAAAAGGAACAAGTACCAAAATCTGATCACTTGGCTAAAGTTAAGCTAGGAAGATATGGCAATCTAACATTTCTGATTGTATCAGATATGCCTCTAGAACTCTTTAAATTCCAGCAAAAAGATGGATACATGCACCAAATGACATGACCAATGTCTTTTTCAGTGTTATGGCTAAAGAAGCTTGTGCAGAACATAGGAATTAGTAGATTTTTGCATTACTTTGTGACAGATAAACTCATGCTTACAGCACTTGATTATTTTAGACATATCATCACTCTATTTCTGTTGTGGGGAATATTATACTCTAATATGTACACACATATAGAGTAAATATATATAGACATATATTCTCTGATACTTGACATATTTGTATCTCCCTGAAACGAAATGTTAAAAAAAATAGTTTTCAAGAATTTTCTCCTATTGAAGTAATCCTAATTAATCAACAACTCCAAAAGAACAGATATTTAGACCGTAATATGAACGTTCAAAGATGAATGAAAAGGATTTAGTTGCTGCTTATAGGTATAGTTTAAAAATCTCATGAGCAGTTCTACTACTCTGATGCTTCCAAAATTAAGTTAATAGATACCAAAGGCTGATTCCATAGTAACTTTTAGCCTTTAGTCTTCTATTCTACTGTTATTACTTATTTTGCTGATCTATGAAAAGTAATGAGCTTTTATTGTTATTTAAGTGGTATATTTACCTCACCAAAGCCCTTGTTAGCAGTATTTTGATAAAAAGAGAATCCAAACACATTCAGAGACACTGGCCTTTGCTTGGGAACATAATCTAAAAATGTTAATTTTCTCACCTGTGAAGCTGTCCATATGGTGTAAGTTTTGCTGACAATACCAAGTCAGCAGTTTCAGTACATCCATTCCCTAACAGCTGAGTTCTACAGCTCCCTTGCAAAACTGAGGGCAAGGGTTTACACCACATACAGAAGAATGGCCTGGTGACTCCAAAAGAAATAACAAGCACTGTAATCAGTTTTCTGCAGCCAATTTCCTCCAAGAGGACATGAAGCAATGTCCATCCCATCTCCTCATAGATACTACTTGTCATTTGATGTTCAGCTCTGGAGAGCTGAAGGGATTCCAAGTTTGGAACCTCATAAACCCATGGGTCAGTTTGTGCAATATAATGTTTGACAAGAATCATTTTAATGAGCACATATCCTTAAGGTATGCCACATATTTAAAGTCAGAGAATGTATTGCACAAGCTTATTACATGGAGCTTTTGTTGTACCAAGTGCAGCCAGCACTTGAAGTGCCTGTGTTTGTTTCTGCTTAGGTTTACTTAAGATAAAGTCCCTCAGATGTTTGTTTTGAGGTAGTATCCTGGGTAGTATACCCTCTTGCAATTAAAATAAGCTTTGCCAGATGTTCTTAAGGAACAGAATCTTCTCCTCATCTATAAAGCCATATATTCTTTACCAGGATTTTATTAATCCAACTTTTTGTAGGAATTTTTGTCTTTAATTTCTAGATTTTTTTGTGATGCAGATTCCATCAATTGTCTTTCCTTCAGCAAAATCTTCAACTTTTGAAAGAATATAAGCTTTAATTCAACAATGTAGTCTCACAAGATTATTCAGTCTTCTCATTAAAGATGAAGTAAAATTTACTGATTAGGCTTGAGAGAGAGGATGTTTTTTTTTTTTTTAATTATTTCATGCATATTATCCATTCAACTAGCTGATGCAGAGTATATTATGTGGATTAACGTCCCCCTTCCCCAAGTGCACTTCAAGAAATTACGGGGATTCAGTGATGGAAAGGAGGAAAACAAAACAATTTAAGAGCAGTAGCATGTTCAGATGGTGTCAGTTGCCAAAGCTCAGTTTTGGACAGAAGCATGAAAGCTAAGTCTCCAGAGTTCCTGACATCCCTAATGTTGAGATGAATACCCCACGTGTGGACACATGAGGTTTGACTCCATTTTTTTCAGAAGGCTGATTTATTATCTTATATATTATACTAAAATACTACATTAATACTATACTAAAAGAACAGAGAGAAAAGAAAGATCAGAAGGTTACAAAGAACAAGAATAGAATAGAATGCATAACAAAAACCTGTGACTGCTCACAGCCTTGGCACAGGTGGCTGTGATTGGTCATCAATGGAAATAATCCACATGGACCAATGGAAGATGCACCTGTTGCATTCCACAGCAGCAGATAGTAATTGTTTACATATCTTTCCTGAGGCCCTCAGCTCTCAGGAGGGAAAAAATCCTAGGAAAGGATTTTTAATAAAATATCATAGCTACACCCTAACATTGATTAAACCTCATTGGGAATGCAAGAACAGTAGTTATAACTGGCACTCCTGCTTCTGCAAGGTAGGGAGGATCGCAAATAGCTTAGCTCATGAAAAGAAATACCAGATATGTGTCTAGAAGAAAATGAATTCTCTGTCCTGCTGAATCAGCCACTTTATTGCTGCAGAGCTGAATTAGCAACAATTGACATCTGCAACAGAATTAAGCCCAGCTCTCCAGGAATTAGAATCCTGAAACAGCAAGGAGCCACTGCCACCCTTACCACCATCTAAAATGTTCAGAGTTGTGAGGCCATGGTAGTTCTCCCCATTGAAGGCAGATCTATGACGGAGCAATGCCCTGAGGTGTAAATAGTGCTGCATTTGAAAACCCCACCATCTGTCCTAGACAACAAATCCATGGAGGTCACTGGTTTAGTGTTACATGTTAGATTAGAACAGCAATATGACATTTGGGACAGTTCTTCCAGAGCTTCATCATCACAGCTCATTTGCTTCCAGTCAGACAACTAGGTTATGTTAATAATGAGCCATAATGTCTAGTCTTTTAAATTAAAAGCTAAAAGGCCAGTAAACAAGGCAATGTAGGTTATGAATCAAAGGCAGTAATCTCACTAGAGCTGAGCATTTTCCATAACTGGAATTTTAAATGTTACGTGTGCATTATCTAACAAGTCTATGCTTGTAGGTTTTGCCTAATTTGCATCTAGGTAGCAGCTGGACTCCAGTTTTTCTCCACCCCATCCTCTTCCTCTTTCCCAAGCTGTGTCCATACAAGCTACCCATCTCCATTACAGAAAACTTTCACTTTTAAACTGTTCCAATACACAAAAAATCCCAAATGTACACAAGTCTGAGATGTTAACTGCCCAGACAGAAAGGCTGACATACAGCTGCCTTGGTACCCAGTCATCAGCAGCTGAAGCAGAAAGAGTAGGGCAGCATTGTGCTCATCACCTCCTGTGCTTCCAGTGACAGGCAGCTTTGGGGAGCCTTGACTTTCAGGACTTGGTGTTAACCATTACTCTTCAGCAGTGAAGTTTAAGAATTAGGGTGATTCCTTCTCATAGAGAGAAGGAATAAAGAGTTAAGCATAGCTTTATGCCTTAAGCTGAAAGGAATAAAGAACTAAGCCACTGGATGTGAAGTCCACAGTTATCCTTCAGTGCTCTGAGGGTTTAGCCTGTTATTACACTACAACACCTACAGTGTCTCTGATCTTGGCCTCTCTCCCATCAAATTTGGGTTGAAGAAGTTACACACCAGAGGGTTGTCCTCTCCCTAAATGGAGCTCTTTCTCAGTGGAAATCTGGACTTAAGTGACAGAAGTTGATCGTTGATCAGATCTGGTGTCTGCACATGAGGATGTCATGAGCTGGGAGGCAAAATAAAAATTTCAAACTATGAGCCTTTTCAAGGCCAGCAAGGAAATGCAGGTCAGAGATCCAGGGATTTCTTACTTCTATTTCAGTCCCAGGTGGAGAGGCCTTTCCAGGCTGGAAGTTGTGAAACACTGACTACATAGCATTACTGGAAGCTGACTTTCTGGTGTCAGGCCTCTTGTGTGGAATTTTGGTGAGGCTCTTCAAGAAGGATAAGATTTTTTTCCAGGAAATATATTTCTCCTTGAGGTTTTTAAAGTGGTGTTGTTATGGTTGGCAAGAGTGGATCAGAAGGGCAGCAGGAAAGACTTGAACCATCAGCTGCTGACATGCAAACAGGAGAGCATCTGGGGCCACAGGAGATAATCTTGTGGGTTTCTGGAGGCTCTTTTTCTTTGCTCTTGTATTTCTGCCTCAATTGGTCCTCCATTAACTCACAGTCTACAAAGCTCAGGCAGCAGAGGTGTCAGAAGTCACCTCTGCACCTATGTTCATTGCACTCTGGGTGTATCCAGCTTGATATTGAGCACATTTGGTCTGCTTTGACACAACACACAACATACTCTCTTTCACTCCCTCTGCATCATGGGAGAACCCATCAGTCAGGCTGGCTAAGAGATATGAGCTGATGTGTCCCAACTGGGAGGAACAGGTTCAAGCAGCTCCTCTGAAGACGACTTGGGATAATGTTGCCAGCATCAACATTGCCCCTTTTCCTGCTTGGAAGAGAGAGGAACACATGCACCACAAACTCATAACACAAAGCGTGGTGAGAGTTTTTGCAAAAAAAAATTCCAAAATTTGATCAGAATACATTAGAAAAAAAAAAACAAGGCTGTGAAACAAAGGTCTTATTTTCTCTGCTACTTGAATGCTGATTTTAGCTCCGTTTGTTAAAAAGTTCAGACATTGACAAAATCAAAGACAGAGGAACAAGCAGGACTCCTTGTTCTACTTAAGACATACTAAGTCCTTTCCAGAGAAGAAGAGAGAAAAGACATCCCTCCCACTCCACAGCTGCCTGAGTACTCTCACTTCTTCATCTGATGGATCCCGTGTCAGGATCAGGACTTAACAGAACCTTGCTGTTTAGGAGACCAGGACTGAACAGCACTGCAGAGTTGCTTTCGTGCCATTACGGGGCTTGCAGGATATGGTTCAGACTTATCAGGAGGAGCAAGAATGAGCTGCAATTTTATCAGCATCTGCAGAGTTCAGGAGACCAACTACTGAAGGAAGAGGGTTCAGACAGGGTAACATTGCAGGATTCTTGCAGAAACACCCTCAGAATTATTAAACTGGGATAACAGGGTGAGGTGTAGAGGAACAGAATAAGCATTAGTAGAGCCAAGGAAAAGAGTGAAGCTTTGCAATGAAGTGCTAGAAAGAAAAGATTACTATGAACCCAAAAACAATACATGACATTCCTTTTGTCTCCACAGCCTCGAACCCTTTCTGTTGGTAGGTACAAATATCTCCAGGGGAAAGAAGAAACAACAAAACACAACACACAGCTCAGTTCCGTGTGCAAAGGAAAGATCCTGAGGCTATCAGGTGATCTCTACTGATGCACAGACCTGAGTCATCTTTATTGGCCACTGCATATCCTTTAAATCACATTTCCTTTCAAGTGCCTGAAAGCAGTTCAGGGGGAAAGAATGGGTGTGTTGGCCCGGTAGTCATGTTTTAAGAAACAGAGAAAGTTTTTAGGAGAAAGTAAGCAAAAAATCAGATTAAACAATCACAAGGGTCACAGAAAAAGGGAAATATGCAGTGCATCTTTTATGCAGGGTACAAGGCTTATGTAAATACTGTTAGTAGCTGTAATACATGGAGACCCCAGCAGCCAAACGAGGTCCTGTCATCACCTCTGGTATGCAGAGAAAACAGGATAACACTGTGAAAGAGGAATACTAATCTTCATACTTTTACTCTCACAAATTTTGCTGTGTGGATTTGACAAACAGCAATAACCAGGACTTGAGTTCTCATTCAAATCAAAGATCAAGTAAAGATATGCACATGCTTGCTCTCATCCAAATATAGAACTTAACCTCCTCCAGTAGAGACCAGCTGGACTTTGAAGCTGGGCATATGTTTTAAGAGAATATTGCTATGCACTTGTTGCTTCCACTGGGAAGACAGAGAAAACAAGGGCTAGAAATTTTGCTCAGCTGTGAATTCCAGTGAACAAGTACTTTTACCCAGAAAGACAAATTTTCAAACAATAGTTTTTTCATTTACCTCCTTGCCTTGAATATGTTTTCATAATAAAGCCTTAAAGTTGCCAAAATGTTCTTTTTGGCAGTTTGAAACTCATTTTACGATTTCAGTTCGGGACAGAACTGCTGCTGACTTAGAATTGCTGCTGGTTTGAGAATCAGTCTTAATTAACATGCAGAGTTCCATCACTGATTAGTCTGATCCAAGCCCAAGAGATATTAATAATTTGAGTCTCTATCCATGAAGATTTTACTGAGGAACCAGATTTAATGGGACTTTAAGGGGTGGTGGTGAGGGGCGGGGTGTGGAAGCATATCATTTTAGTAGATGCAAGATATCACAGTTTATTAAAAAAAAAATTTGTGAATGTAAAATTTTTGTGCTGATACATGAAAAAAGTCCTGTGGCCTTTAGGAAATCCTGTTTATCTAAACCATTTTGTTCTTTTTTTTTTTTTTTTTTTTTTTTTTTTTTTTTTTTTTTCTCCAGCTACTTCTGCTATATGTTACATCTAAATGGATTATAATAGAAGGAAATTCAATTACTTTGGTCCTCCTTGGCAGAACTTGTTGTAGCTGTCAGTCCTGCTGCATTGCACTTACAGCCACAGTGGCATTTTGTGCTGTGCAATGCAGCACTCTGCAGAAACACCCGAGGCAGTGCTGAATTAGCTGGCTTGGGAGCTGCACAGGTGGGAACACTGCCAGGGCAAGTGGGGTACCACTGGCCCCAGCTATGCAAACCACTAACTCACACGTAGTTTGGGAATATCTAAGCCACACCATATTGTGCAGGGTGGACATAAATTTTTAAGACACTTGAATAACAAATAATGGTACAGTTCCATTCTTCTCTCCTGTTGCTTTATTTTTTTTTTCTTTCTTTTGACCTGCATTAATTTTATGGGTGAATGCTACCTGGGTTAATGCTAAAAGGGGTGAAGGAAACTTAAAATTTTTGCCGTCCCCTTCCCTCATCTAGTATATCTTATATTTTCTCGAATGTTTTTAACATCAGTAATGAATTCTTTTCCATAACTACAGAAAAAATAACCCATTAAAAATATAATGCCATTATAGCCCCAAGAAACTTGGCAGAAGAAGCTTAAGTAGCTTAAACCCTTTTTGTAAGCCAATGAGATATCAAATTGATGGAGTTCTAGCAAAGTTATCTAATAAATTACCCATGTGCAAGCCACTACTTTCTCCTCCCACTTTCAGGTGTGTACCAGGGCAACTCCAAAGACTAAGCTCATGGGCAAATGTCGGAAGGATTTTACATATGAGTGAGAAAACTAAAAAGAAAATATTCATTGCTGAGAAATGAACTCAGAAAACAGCTGTAACTTACATTTTAAACAGCATTTCATGAAAGCAGAGTATAGAGCACTACCACTTTGGGGAATCACAAAGTAGAGGAACTCTTGAGTTGCTGCTAAGAGCAACTATTCCAACTTAATGTACTTTTTTCACCCTTCTAGGTTTATTTGAAAATTAATTAGTATACTGAATAGTAGTCATATTTTAAAATTGCCCAAATCTAGTCCTTCAAGTGCTCAGAAAGCAATGAGAAGCTTTTAATGATCATATTTATTAAAAAATTATTTACCTAATTTTTGGAACAACAGTGCTCAATTTTACTTATTTTCTTCTTTGATTTATTAAATAATTTCACTCAGAAGAACAGTTACTTTAGAAAAGTACCTAGCCCTGATTTGAAGATAGCCCTGATTTTGAAAGCTTTATGTTCAGCTAAACTGCTCTTTTTCCAATTTCTTATTCTCCAGATGAGGAAATAAAACTTTGCAACATGGCAAATTAATGATGCCAGAGAAAACACAGTCCTCCTTCAAACAGTAATTTCATGCACATACAAGTTGCTAGGATTTAGCAAAAATAATTATAAAGTTTTGATGCACTGGATGTTATTCATATTCTGGGTACCAAAATCTTGAAATACATATTGTTAGCCTTCAGAATTAGAATGCAATTACTGTATTTGCTAAAATTTTAGGTTGCCCAGCCATTTCAGAACACTGTGTATACAATTTTGGCTAATAAACCAGCACAAAGCATGTCAGAAAGGTGATGCACAATCCACTAAAGACAGAATATGTTACGTTTCCCTTGCATCCTGCTAATTTCATTGGAAAAGAGGTGGTGTGGATGCCTGGAGCCTTTCTTTAGCTGTGCAAATATATAATTGCTGCATTTCAAAATGACTTTAGGGGCTGGCAAGCTAAGAAAACTTTCAAAGGCGTAAGAAAAATATAGAGGACTTTTTCAGTTTCTATGGGTGGTATTAAATGTATGATTCCTATCAATTAAGAAGGCATTGTCCCTTATTATCCATTTATCATTTCTGAGATAGTGGAAGACTATACATTCCAGAAAACTAGTAACATCTTTCTAAATTCTCCCACCTCCTTTGGCTGGACATCACTTGAGATCCAAGATTATGTGAAGAAACTTGAACTCCCTTATACTGGCAACTTAGGAGAAGGTTAAAAACATATGGATTACCAAAAATGCTTTAAAATTCTCATTGTATTCATCCTAGGTCTGGATTGTGCTCTTCTCTTTCTGTATCAGCTTTACATGAAGGAAAAGTTGAATCTCAGATGCCTTGGAGATTCAAGGTAACTTCTCCATTTCAGAATGTATTGTGCACTATGATCACTGCTCAAATTACCTGTAGATGCAGATAAAAATTAGTTATTGCCTGGAAAAATAAATTCACTTGGACAAAAATCTGTATCAGTCAAACAAACAATAAGTCTGCTATTAAATCAAAAAAGTTGGTAGCAAAACACAATAGTGCTTGAAAAAAATTTCCAATGCTACTGATGAACCTCAAGGGTTTGCGGCTTTTTTTAGTAAAAAACTGATCCCAGGTAGGAGATCTAGGCAGCTAGGAATCCATCAAATGTTTTAAAATCTACAATAATCTGAGATGTATTGACTTCTAAACCTGGCTATAAACATCAAAGGGAAAATTACTTAACAATATGCTATATATGATCTTTGAGTTCTGAGAAAGATGAAATTAACTAGAAAACCAACTAGTAATTCGCATACAAGATGTCCCTTAAACACATCTGCAGTGATCTAGCACATTTAAAAGCAAAGTAGACAAAGTACACAAGTAATCACAGAAATATCTGAACTGTATTTGTAGGTAAGACCTCAGTGTGACTCTGAAGAACAAACAAGTCTTGAAAGTGGTCCCTTGAAGAGATCCAGAGAATTACCAGCGCACTTTTGGAATGACAGCAATGTGGATTTAACTACAGTATCTTCTGGGGCAATGATAAAAGGGGACTTTCCAGTATATATACTTATAGTCCAGAGGGTGTATGTGCTTCCCAGGTATACACCTGTATACATACATTCCCACATTTTCAAGCTGGCAACAGGACATTTATATTCTTCTTAGAGAAAACAAGAACCAGGAAGGTCTACAAAGCCCTTAACAGACATAAAATGTAGACCTGGGTTTGGATCACACTCCCAAGCCACTGGGACAGTGACTAACCCTAAATGACACGGCAGCGAGCCTGGGAAGGACCCGCCGCCCCGCAGCCTCCGACCAGGAGCGGGAAGCGACCGCACACCAGGTACCTGTGCCGGTACTTCTCCGGAGAAGGGGCTGGGGCAGGACGGGCTGGGGCAGGGTCAGGGGTTGGGACTGGGGTTGGGGCTGGGGCAGGGGTTGGGACTGG
>NW_024502236.1:2987867-3085402 GCF_017590055.1 Onychostruthus taczanowskii | reverse complement strand
CTAGGGCAACGGGCCGCTGTCCGGGGCTGGGGCTAGCGCTGGATCAGGGGATCAGGGTCTGGGGTTGGAACAGGGGCTGGGGCAGGGGCTGGGACAGGGACTGGGGCAGGGACAGGGACTGGGGCAGGGGCTGGGACAGGCGCTGGCGCTGGGGCTGGGGGCGGTGCGGGGGCGGTCCCTCCCCGGGGGAAGCAGATAAAGGCAGGGCGCGGGCGGTGGGGAGCTGGCGGAGGGCACCCGCGGAGCTGGGCGTGTGTCCCTCGCTGACCGGTCGGCATCGCCCTGCCCTGAGCGCTTCTCGGAGCCAGCCGGCAGCGGGGCAGCGCCATGGGGGCCGGAGGAGGGCTGGGGCTGGCGGCCGTGCTGGCGGCCGCGGTGCTGTGCGGGCCCGGGGCGCTCGCCGGGCGCGTCCTCAGCGGTGAGTGCGCGGTGCGGGGCCGGGCGGGAGCGCAGCGCTCCGGGAGCGGCGCGGGGCGGGCCCGGGACCGAGCCCGCTCTCCGGACCACCCGAGCATCCACGGCGAGCGCTGGGAGCGCCTCCCGGGCGCGCCTGCCCCGCGGCGGAGCGGGGATGCTGCGGGGAACGCGGGGGCTCGGGGCTGAGCACCCGGGGGGCTGCGGGCTCCGGCGGCAGCCCCGAGCCCTGTCCCGCCGAGCCCTGTCCTGCCCCGTCTTCCCGGAGCTGGTTCATTGCCGGCGCTCTCCGTCGCCTTCGAATCGCTTTAAAAAGATCGAGCGTCTTCCCGAGGATGGTCTGTGCGCTGGGTTTTGTTGGCAGCTGGACAGGGGTATTTCTTCTTTGTCTGCAATGTTGTTAGGAGGAGAGGGCAAACTTTTAAGAGCGTGCGGCATGAAAGAGTTTTGTTGTGTGTGGGTGCGTCCACAACTCTCAAAGCCAAAAGGAAGACAATACTTTAGAAGGCCGTATCTAACATTGGAGCTTAGGTTTGGTTTCAGAGCTGTAGACTCCCACTGTGTGTTTGCAGTTTACAGGTGCATATGCTCAGAAACTGCTAAATTTAATGAAAATAAAATTTTCGCTTTTAAGCTTACTTTGTTTCAGACCCTCCAGACTAAAGCTGACAGGCTCCTGGGGATATATTGCATGTGCCTTCTGGGGATATGTTGCATGTGCCTATAGATCCATTCATTTGCTTGGAAACAAAAATTTGCACACTCCACTCTGCTTGTTGGCAAGTTGTGTGTGTATATGTGGGTAAGAACGTGGTTCTTACAAACTGTCTCCAGAACAATGTAAATTATTTTTATGCTGTTCTTTCAGAGGCTGTAGCAGTAGCATATCAACAAAACTTTTTTTGTAGGTTTTTTTTTTGTTGCAAGCATTTGATTGCTGAATTCAGATAACTTAGTTGCTGAGGGAGGACAGTCACTGGATCATTTTGATCATGCTCTGTTTGAAGCATGTTCTAATGCTGCAACTGAGATGGGCTCTTTGGGTTTCGGTAAAACAGTATCTTCAAGAAATAATAGCTAAGTAGCAGTACTTCCAAGACTGAAAAAGCTTGTTTGCCTGAACAGTAACCTGAAATATTTCATCTACCTCTGTTATACTGTGAATTATATTGGCTCATATGATACATCAAAGCTCTAAGTATTACAATTTATATAACTGCTATGTAACACTGTTTTTTTTTTTTTTTTTTTTAAGGAATAGTGAAGATTAATTATCTATGATATGTGTTTGGCATTAGCAGTCTCAGTGCAGGAATCTATGTGTGGCTGAGGAAACCCAGTCTCTTAATCTTGCAGCTACAGCTTCTGTGTTTAACTGAGACATAGGAAACTGAGGTCCAGCTTTCAAAGCCGTGTGTGATATGTGTATACTGCCTTGTCAGACTGTTCCTAGATGCACATTAGGCTTTGGGGATTTTTGAGAGGACACAGCCTCTGCCCCATATTTCTCTGAAGCAAATCAAACCATTTGATGAGCCTCATGTCACTGTATTATGCTGATATTACTTGTCTGGTAGAATACAGGAGAGGGTTTGAAGCCACCTACAGAAAGAACCATTTATGTACTGTTAGTTTATTGGTTGAAATTGTATTCCTTAGATAAAGGTTTCCTAGACAATAGCAACCACATTTATTTATTTATGTTTATTGAAGGTATCTTATGTACTGGAAGAACTTTTTCCCCCCCCTTTCTTTCTCTCAAGGACCACACCCATATTCTGGCACATGCACATGGATAGGTGTAGTACTAGCAGTAGCTGACATTATTTTAGGCAAGAAATAGTACCATTGAATAATTGGGCAGTATGTGCTGTCATCTGACTCCCATCTAGCTTACCTGTCTTGTATAAGAACTAGCACTGGACTTAAGCAAGTGTATGTTTGATCTTAAACCAACCTATTCCTAAAAAATTACTTATGCTTCAGTCATGATTAATAATCTGGCATAGTAGGAAATTCCACTGCTCTCATTCCAAATAAATATATAGTTCCTATGACTCACCTAAGCTGTTTGTGAGACTGCTTGAGTGCTGGTTGGATCTTGTGAAGAGTCCCATTGACTGCAGTAAGTTTGCAGCAGACCTAGCAATAACTGCAAGTTTGCTACAATTTTGATCACCGTGTCAAGAGGACAGAGAAGAAAAGGCCTGCCTTTTCGAAAGGCCATTTTTTTTTAAGTAAAGGGTTTCTGTTGCTTTTTCCAAGTATGTTAGTTTTCCTAGGATGTAACTAAAACTATTGTTGGCATCAAACAATTTGCATTTTGGTGTTATTTCTTTGCCATCTTTAATTTGGACAGTTCTAAACAGTGATGCAAAATGCTTTTTGATTTTTAATATATCTAGACAGATGTTTTGTGAGCAGTGCTCACAGCCTCCGTATCCAACTATCTGTTGCCAGAGAATTGATTCCTATAGGAAAAAAACCCAAAGCAGTCTCAGGAGAAAATGCTGAGTCTGCCTTGCTGTACCATGACATCATAAAGAACATGAAGTGATGATAATGCAGTTTGCAAAGATGCAATTACTTTAAGTATCTATTGGGCAGGAGAGATGCAAGCTAATCTTATTACTAATCATTTAACAGCCTATGTATTAATCATAGATATTCTAGCTTAATGACTGCTGTTTATCTAGTTGTATTTCTACGGCTTTTAAAGTTTTGCTCTTTGCTATTGCTGTGCATCAATAGCAGATTAAATAGTGATGTAGTATTTTAAAGCAGCATGTATCTATTTTGGTGCAAAAGTACTTGGATGTATAAAACACTGAATGAGCAAAAACACTTGATGAGTCAGGAAACCACCAGAGTTGCCCCTAAACTACAGACTGTTGCTTCAGATGCCTTTAAGGTAGTGGATATGTTCATTCATATGGCTTGTGATCAGATTTGAGTTCTGCATAAAGTACTGCAGAGTAAGAGAATTAAAGCAGTGTCTTCATGGATACTGGATTGACTAGAGATAACAAACCCTTTCTCAAAAGATGCATAATTTAATTTAATTTGGTTGGCCTGCTTATTACACCTGAGTTTTGTGTGTCAAAGTGCAAGCATTTTCTCTAGATGAAACCTTCTGCTGTAAAGTTGTGTGTGTTTTTTTTTTTTTTTGTGTGTGAACTGTAAATTTCAAGATACAAATGCAGCTCAGAATTTGAAAAGATATAACCTGATAAAAAACCTACATGTGCAACAGGTGTATGTTAAACACATTTTGTTGGAAATATCCAGCATTTAGTTTCATACTGCAAAAGCTTTTCTTGGGTAGCATGCCCAGATAGTACAAGATCCTTTTGCTCAGCTGAAGGTCTCAGTAATCACTAAAACTGAGACTTGGAGAAGTGCAGGAGAAGCTGGGCATTGAATTCCCATGGAGTCCTTTATTATTTTTTCTCCTTTTCCAGCTATACTGAGCACTGTCTTCTTAGGGGCAAATCAATGAGCTGGGCTCTTAGAGTGAAATGAGGTGATGATTTTGGATATAATACATGTTTCTGCTAAACACCTTGCTGCAAACCAAGAAATTCCGAGAAATTTCCAAGAAATCCTGTGGAATGAGAACCCTGTTTTGATGAGACCTCTGATGGTGGAGGAGTCCTTCTGTAGCAGGGTAGAAATATCCAAGTACTTAAATCAGTTTCTAAAGTCAGATTTCAGTATTAGAGGTGACCTCCCCCCCTTTCTATATGTTACCTTTGCCATGAGAGAGAGTTGTGCAGGTTGGCCAGGCTGCAGTTCTGTTCAGGCATAAGGAAAGGGATGTGGAAAATCCTAGTGCTGTGCCTCAGACCAGCATGCTGCTTTCCCAGGAATACAGTTTTTTGCTCACAGCATTTTTTTCAAAAATAGAAAGGCATTGCTAAGCTCAAAGCCATGTCAAGTCCCAGTATTCCACTTGGCTAAAGAGCCCAAGAGGAAGTGCCTGCCATGGAGGGAGCTGTGGTAAAAACCTTGTGGAATGGTATGGACAATATGCTTGCTTTCATATGGCTTTTCTTGCTCCCAGAGAGAGAAAGCTGGGCTCTTGCCTGGTTGAACTTGTGTTCTGTACCTTGATTTTAACTCTGTAGGTCAGGTCTGATCCTATGTAGATAAAACTTCTTGATTAAAAGATGCTTGCAGGGGAACATGCTTTGGTTCATAAAGGGTTCTGTACAGCATTATTTTTCTGAAGCTAATTCCCATAATGGCTTTCTCTTTGCAAATCTCTGATGGATCAGAAAAGACAGTAGATGCTAATGTACAATAGGTAAGATGAAACAATCCTTTGATTGTAATTGCTACACTCTAATCCCATACTCTTACCTCTCACTCACTAGCTGGAAGTTGAGTCTCGCTGAAGCAGTCCCTCCTGCCACCTCTGACAAACAGTGGGACCTTCAGTTCTGACCAATCTTAAGAAATAATGAATCCTAACCAAAAAGCTGGCATGTCTCTAAGTAAATCTGAATCTAGCTGCTGTATCCAGCTAATGAGTCCAGGCTCACTTTATAAGAAGGGAAGGAAAAAACTTGGTATTTTAAGAGTGGGCTTAATTTCATTTAAATTTGGATTTTGAATATACTGCAGATCTGTGCTAAGAGATGCTGCTATCTGTGTTTGTTTTGTTCGGTTGTCTGCACAGTGAGGTCAGTGAGTCAGTTTAGGAATGGACACATTATTGGGAAGAACTTATTTGGTGAGATGAATCCCACACTGTATCTCAAGGACTACATGTAATTAGTGATTAATCAGTGATGCTTTACCTCTGAATTTTCTCTTAGTGTAAATTATCCTTTGAAATATTCTAACAGACTTCTCCTCCTCTCAAACTTCCCCTCAATTTTTTCCTTAAGTGAACTGTCACCAATTTTGAGATTCCGTGTGGATTGGCTTTTCCCACTTTCTTAGGAGCAAGTGAATGAGCAAGGCTTTGCATGTTGCTTTCTCCTTTAATTGTGGAACTCCCACAAAAAGAAAGCACTCTACACTCCTGTACTGAAATGCATAAAGGGTGTTACATCCTAGGAAGCTCTTAAACCAAGGAAATTAATGTAATTTGCACCCATATATATTACCTACATCTGTTGCAAATACTTTGGTAACAAATTCATGGAACTACACCTACTTGGAAAAAAGGCATTCAAATTTCACTGAAAATTATTGAGAATGGATAATGCTTGCTATGAAAAATAATTTAGAAGGAGTATATTTTCTCTCTTCTCATTTTTTCTTAATTTAATTGACATAGGGGGTTCTGCTGACTGGAGAGATTTGTATTGACTATCAGGAAAATGTTCTTCACCCAGAGGGTGGTTGGGCACAGGAACAGACTCCTCAGGGAGGTGGTCACAGCACTAAGCCTGACAGCTCAGGAAGAATTGGGCAAATGGTATGATTCTTGGGGATGGTTCTGTTCAGGGCCAGGAGTTGGACTTGATGATCCTTGGGGGTCTCCTCCAACTAAATAATACTCTGTGATTCCATGACCGAAGAGTTATGAACTATTTCCTTCTAGAGGCAAAAGTAAGAAATAAGCCATCAGCAGAAACTGTCAAAAGTGCTTACATTTATGCTTAGGATAAAACCTGTTGAGTGTAAAAGTGGGTATTTGTGAAAATGTCTGCTGGTTTGGGATAGGAGAATAAAACTATTCCTGCTCCCCTAAGCTGGCACACATACTTAAAACATTCAGACTACAATTTTTGTCTATTATGTCTATTCCACAGCAAGTTAACAACAACTTCTTAGCTGCCATAATATGTCTTTTTTTTCAACGCTTTTGTGAATTCTCTTCTGGGCTTCATGGCTACACAGAAAACTATTGATGTATGGACTTAATTTGAATCACTGAACTGTTTGGGTTGGAAGAGACCTAAAGATCATCTCCTTCCAACCCTCTGCTATGGGCAGGGACACCTTCCAGTAGATGGGATTGTTCAGGACCCCATGCAGCCTGACCTTGAACACTTCCAGGGATGGGACATCCACAGTTTCTCTGGGCCAGTCTTGTCAGTGTTTATGATTTTTTAATAAACAGCTGAAATTGTGGAGTACTTGGTCTGTCTTCAGGTTATGATATATAGAAATTTATTGTGTCACTCTGTTTATAAGAATTAACCCATGTGTTATTGTGTTTATAAGAATAAAAAAAAATACAACAAAGCAAACCCACTGCTAAGAGCGTCAGCTATTAAGGGGATGTTTTGTTTGGTTGGGTTTTTTTGTTCTGAGGTTTTAAAGTTCTGGGTAAAATAATCCACCTCCCAGAGCAGACTTACAGATGTGTAGCTCTTTCCAACACACTCTCTTTCCTCCTGTTTTGAAGAGGTTCAAATAGATGCCATTGACACTTGAGTGTTATAATTGGCCTGATTTTGTCCAAGTTTTTCCTTAAAAAAGGGAAGGCAATTGGCAGATTTAGGGGGTTGTTTTAGCAGCTATGTTGCCACTTTTTGTGAACCCCCAGGACAGTGCAGCTGTGAGCTGGCCCCTTAGAGAAGGAAGTGGCTGACTGCCATGGCAAGCCCTGTGATATACACCTGTAAAGTTCACATGATCAGAAGAAAGGAAAATAGTTATTACAGGAAAAGCTAAATGGATCTCATGCTTGAAATTTATGATGTGTTAGATAGCTGAAACCACAGCTGATGCCAAAATGAAGGTATGTTTCACTTAGAAGAAAGGAAAGCTGTCAGGACTTTAATGATTTTACCTGAGGGAAAAAAAGAAATAGTTTTTGGGAAATACTTTAGAGATTTTTTTTTTTTGACTGAGTTATGACTTGAGTCAGTGACTAAAACTTTTTAATAAAAATGGATATTAATTTTCCAGTTGAAGACACCCTGTATTGATTCATGTAATAATATGTTTTCCTGCAATGGTAATTATGGAGGGTGAAGTGTTGATTGGCTTCTAATGAGGTTTAGACATCAAGCTACTTTACAGCTCTGTTGTCAATGGCCTGAGTTCCCTCCTTTGTGCACCAGGGCTGAGAAGCTAAGTATAAGAAATAAATGTGTGTTATTTTCTTCGGGAAATGAGTGAATGATTGAATTGCTGTGTGAAGATGGCAGCGTTCATGCTGGCTGGTATTCCAGCTCCGTGTACATCAAGAACAAGCCTGAAGCACCACATCAGGGATTTTGAAAATCCAGACAAACTTTTAATCTGCGGTGGAAAAGACAAATTCTCCCACCAATTTATTCAGTGTGTGCAGGGCAAGGAATCCTCCTGCATTCTCTCAAGATCTAAGAAAGTGCACAGAGAGGCTTTGACAAACCTCCCGAAAAATAACCTGCTTAGATCAATACTTGTCATAAGGGGTCATATATGTACTCTTAACTGCCCATTTCTGTGACCAGCAATCTTGCTGCATTGTGCCGAGAAGCCCTCAGATCCAATTTTAATTACACTTCAGCTGATGGCAAAATCCAGGTGTTAGGAATGAATAACACTTAAGATATAAATATGCACTGCCAGGTGCTCCTTTGCACTGTCTCCTTTTTGATTGCTTGATTTTTTTTTTTTTTTTTTTTGAAGGTGTAGATATTATGGGTCTATTGAGGACAGTTGTTATTCAGAAATAAGCCTACTCCCTGTCCCCAAAAATGCTTAGAAGCACAATAAACGAACTAGTAAAGGCTAACATACAGTTGGAACCCCATTTTCAGCAATAAATGTACTAAAAATCACTTTCCATGGCAAAAGAAAAAGTAAAGACAGGGACTGGACAGGACAAATGCATCTCATGTAGCTTCATATTATGCATAACTGTACTAAATCTCTTTATAAATGGTATAATATAGTAATTTGATTTTACTTAAAACCAAATCATCCCTGTTTTTTTTCTCTTTGCAAAAGTTGCATTAATCCTAGACACAACTGCTTGCCTGGTGTCTGAGGACCTCTTGCATCATCTTTGCTAATTCACAAGATATGGGATGGTTAATGGCTGAAGTTAGGTTATCTGGCCTGTGTTTGAGAGAGAATAGAAAAAAAATCCTGTTTATCATTTTAGATTTGCTGTCTGTAAATGCATCCATAACTTTTACTTGCCCAAGAATTTAGCAAGAAGGATATCCATTACAAGAAGTATTTTAATGGCTGATAGATGAGCTTTGCACGAGAGTTTGGGGGCAGCCTCCATTTAGCCGCCTTAGACATGGTGTGCATGCTCTGATGTGATGCATACAAACTGTCTGCTGTGCATGTCTGCCTGAAGCACAGCTGCTGGATTAGGCAAATGTGGCCCTCAGGGGTTTTTACATAAGCCACTAAAAGTGACCTGCAATCTTTGAAAATTTTTCACCCTGGGAAATCACTCAAGAAAAAACCAGTAACAACTTTCTTTTCCCTCAGAAGGCTTGGCTATTAGGAGGATGGGAGGAAAAAGTGCCTGCTAAGGTATGGAAGAGATTGCTATGAAGATTTCAGTACAGATAAAGACTGGCATGGGATCTGTACAGCAGGTTTTATTTGAATGTCAAATTTATGAGCATGTGGAAATCCTTAAACTGCTCAGGACTGTGAGCTGAGAAACATCAGTGGTTTGAACACTGATTCAGCTGGAGAATGATGTGTCTTGAGTGTCACAAACTTTGGGAGAGAAGATAGCAACTTGCTTTTATCATAAATGCAGACAGAATGTAATTATGAAATGTTATCACAGTTATCACAGTTTTTTTTTAAAGTAATATGAATCATAAAAAAAATTATATTTGGTGGATGGATGCAAATATGATACAGTAAAACATCAACAGCAGTAATGTAATACAGCAAAATGTGACCAGCAGCTGAACCGAGGCAAAATCTGACTGGATGATACAAAGACCATCTGACAAGATGCATCAGCTTTGAAACAAAATGTGATTAGGAAAATTTATTACCACTTAGTCTCTTACTGGCCACATTCTGGAGTGCATCACTGGGACTTGTTGTGGAGTGCCCTGTGACATGGGGACAGGTGAAAACAAATTGTGCCCTGAGGTCACTGCGCTCATGCAAGCTCAAGACCAAGACTAGTCTTCATAACACAGGCAGAAAATATATTGGTTAATTACCATAGATTTCTGTTTTGCTTTTTCAATATCTCTTTTACTTAAGTCCTTGTGTTTTTATTTGTCACTTTGTTTTCAGAGGTCTCCACCAGGCTCATGCTGCTCTGGTTAATGTTAAATATTTCACACTGCTTTTTGCCAAGTGCTCTTCTGATTTTTCTACTGAATCCATTGCCTTGGGGAGAAAAAAAAAGTCAAAACACAAAAACATAATGGAGTTCACTACACCAGGCTTTGTGAATTCATTTTTGTCTCTCTTCACATATGCTGTGCACATGCAGTGGCTGACCTAATGTAGGTGGACGCTAATGGTATCAAACCCTGGATTGCAGGTTAGTTTGTAAGGTTCAAGAGGGGTTAGTTTGTAAGGTTCAAGAGAAGGAGGAATGGGATTTATCAGCAGGGAGCTTATCTTCTACCTGATGTCTTCAAAGACTCCAGCTAAGCAAGGTGTGTCTCTCAAAATGACCTTTGTGCTCCTCATGGGCCTATGGGGGTTTAGTTTAGTAATAAGCCTGATCCTCTTAGGGAGAGAAGTCTTTAACCTGGGTATCTTATCAGCAATTTTGCTTGTAAATGACACTTTGCTGTGACTTCTGTCATGACAGTAATCAAGGAACATATTATTTGTTTAATGAAGCATGGTTATTAAAACATAATGGAGATATAACTGTTTGAAATAACAGCTTGAAATTTGCCTTTTTTTTTTTTTTTTTTCTTGGAGGATATTTTTTTCCTCCCCCTGTACAATTAACTGCAGAAATATTTTAATGAGTAATTTAGTTTAAAAAGATATTTTTTCTGAGGCTGATGTCTAAACATTCTACTTTGGAGCCTCTGTGAAACACCCAAAGATGAAAACTGACCCATATGGATGGAAATGGTAGCTAGCACTTTCTGGTGCAAATCCTGTTCACTTGCTTTCATCAGCTAATGAGACCAAAAAAAGATTATTCGTGTTGTGTAGTATCTTAGCATGATTCATTCCAATAGTCTTGCTTACAAATCTAGTTTCTATTCAATTGTCACAGAAAAATTGGAACTCAATTTATACAGCTGAAATAACAAAATGTTGCTTTAGAACTAACTATGGAGTCTGCTGAAAGATGTTAGAATGAGGTAAAGTAGCACATAGTTGATATATCCATACTTATCTTTCTCCTGTACAATGTGGTCCATTCTTTCATTTTTCAGTGGTAAATTATTTCTGCTTTGTAGTTCAGAAATTAGTAGTGAGAGAAAAAATGAAGCTTTAAAACCTGACATCTTAGTGTGTTCCGAGAAGAGCACTAAAATGTCAACTGATTTGCCAGCTATTAAGGCACAACTGCAGATTTCCATTAACACATTTGTCTGCCGTAGTGGAACTGGTTCAAAGTCCGCTTCAAAAGAAGAAAGAAAAGATTCAGAGTAGGTCACTGCCTAAACACAGGGATTAAATTAACTAGAACAAGAGAAATTCACAGCTTCTTCCAGAAAGCTTACTGCTCTGCCTCACACACTTCATTCACACTCTTTGGGTCTATGGGTCTTAATGCCAATTATTTCTTTGTTTCTTGCTGTTTTCTCTGATGGTTTCTCAAGGTATATTCTTGCAGAAATGATCAGCCTGTGAGGAGGAAATTATTTCTCTTGCCACAGGTAGAGAGAGAGCAAAAAATGAAAGACCAGTAATTTAGGAGTTGGATTTCATTCAAATTTTCATTTTTTTTTTCAATTCTTTTACTTTGTAAGACTTGATTTTAGGGTTACTTAACCCTGCCCAAACATCTGCAACAAAAATGGTGTCTTTAAAAATTATTTAATTATTTATTTATTCTGGTCAGTTTAAGGGAAGAAAGAAAATATCTTCCACAGAATTTCAAGGTTTTAACTTGCAAATCTTTGGATAGAAGTTGGATACAGCCATCTGTATTCTGATGCCTCTGAGAGGGCTCCCTGCTTTGAGTGCACAATAGTAGCAAGCTGGACACATATTAGGGGCTGCAGTAGCTCTTTGTCTTTGTGCATCACAAGTACTTGTCATCCTCTGTACTGCTCCATACAGTCCCACCTGGTTTCCTTGGTGTGGGTGATGGAGCTGAGCATTGATGCAGTCCCTGTGTTGGACAAGAACACAGCACAGTTTATGGATACAAGCCTTGGAGCAGGTCAGAAACAGCTCTTGCCATGACTCAATGATCTCCAAGGTCTTTGCCAGCCTAAAGGGTTCTATGATTTTGCTTGAGTCTCCATGCAGCAGCTGACTGGCAGATGAGCATCCTGAGAAAGCTCAGTTAGGCAGCCAGCAAGGATCCATTTCTTTGCTAGATTTGACTCAGATTTTTTGGGAGAGTCACAGAAAAGCAAAGTCTGTGAGGGGAGCACTTCAGCCACCTGAGAAGCATGCAGGGATGGGGAGTGGAATGTGTGTTATAAAGGCAAAGTTAGCTATTTTCCCATGAGAGGGAGGAACAGCACAGGAATTATGAACCATTGTGATCAGCCTGCTCATCACAGTTGGGTTGAACATTCCTGCATGACTGAAACTGTGACCAGGATATTTTGACACCTGAATTTGCTTGTAACTTACCACTTGATATCAAGGAGAAGTATGTGCACAGAATGAAAGGAATCATGGAAGAGTTTATTTCAAAGATTGTCTGGAAAAAGAAAAAGAACAAGACAATGGACAAAGCACTCTTCCTAAATTGCATGTGCATCTTGAATTAATGCTTTGAATCCATTCTTCAACTACAGGGAAAGGTGTGGTCACTTTTCCTTGGAAGTGATTAATGTCCTGCATAATTCAGTACTAGGCTTAGGATGCTTGTGCTGTTATGTACACTTGTGTACTCTGGCAATAAGCCATTGTCACTCACCCAGCAGTGAGGGCCAAAATGTTGGTCAGCTCCTCCTTCCCTATGCACTCTGTGCTGTTAGGGAGACATAGCTCCTGGGGAAAATCAATCATGTTAGCAAAACTGGAATTTCAGCATTGTAGAGGGAGGGAATGAGCTGGGATTTCACATGCAGCTTTCATTTTTGCACTTCCCAATTTGCAACATTTAGACTTACCACTTTGTTACTTTGATAGTTATTTTTGTCCAAGAAGTCTAGGGGGAAGCCCATTATTTCAAATGCATCTCTGTTAAAGGTCTGTCCCTTGCTTCTTCAGCACCACTGCCCAGCTAGGACCATGGTCCTTGCTACATTTATTGGGAGCAAGGCTCCTAACCTATGTGAGTAAAGAGAAATATCAGGAAATAAATTGGGGCATACGTTGTGTTGTCAGGACATTATCAGAGAAAGTCAAAATTGGCACTTTCTGCCTGATCGCGGAGCCTGGTTTTTTCCATATCTGTGGCACAGCCCTGTCCTTTTTTTAGACTGTTCTTGTTCCTATGTTATTTTTGTAGATTAATTACTGATAAACAACTAAATTTTCAGAAGTCTGTCTGCCAAGGTAAGAATGAGATTAAAAAGATACTTTTCTTCCTGATAGTCCTCCAGATGAACTTTAATAGGGTATTATAAAGTGAAGGTTTTAGAGTTTGTTGTTTTTTCTTTTTCTAGAAAGATGATAAGATATGTAGGAAACCCTAGAAAGTTAAGCATAGTATATCTCTACTGCCCCTATAATTTAGCTTTCTACAACAGAAATTATCCCAAAAAAATTATTTACTTTCAGATTTAGTGAAAAGTCAAGAGCTGATCCTGTTTTTCCATCCCTATATTAATGCATCTTTGGTACAACCTGCTTATTCTCTGCAAATACTTGAAACTATGCTCTGTGCAAATACAGAGATATCTTTGACTCAGCCCTTGTGCTGTCTGCTATTGGAAGTATCCTACATATTAAATACAAAAATGAAGCAATGTTAATGCAAAAAGAATGAACTTTATGTAGCTTTTAAGGTTTTTTGTTTACTTTGATATTTACTCTTTGCACAGGAAAACATTGCCTGGGAAAACAGAAATATAGCTGAAGTTATGTGAGGATGTTGCTGTTTCCCAGTGACAAATTGCAATTTTTTTAAGGTGAAACAGGATAAATCATGTTCAAATGTTATTTACGTGAGTCATGCATCTGGGTTTGCTTAAAAGTGAGACTAAATACAAGATTTGCAAATCTGATCTAATACAATAAACTACTGTACTTTGTGCTTGTGTGGCTTTTCCTCAAGTGCTGTGAGCAGTTTTGGGCGCCTCAGTATAAGAAGAATATAAAGCCCTTAAAGAGTGCCCAAAGGAAGGTTGTGAAGGTGATGAAGGGCTTTGAGGGGAAGCTGTGTGAGGACCCACTCAGGTCACTTGGTCTGTTCCGCCTGGAGGAGACTGAGGGGAGACTTCATTTTGGTTTTCAACATCCTCACCGTGGGGAGCGGAGAGGGGCAGACACTGATCTCTTCCCTCTGGTGATCAGTGGCAGGACTCCAGGGAACGACCTGAAGCTGTGTCAGGAAGGTTTAGGTTGGATATCAGGAAAAGGTTCTTCACCCAGGGAGTGGCTGGATACTGGAACAGGCTCCCAGGGAAACAGTCACAGCACCAAACCTGACAGAGCTCAGGAAGCTTTTGGACAACACTCTCAGGCACATGGTGTGACTCGGGCTGTTTTTCACAGAGATGGGAGTTGGACTCCATGGTCCTCAATGATCCCTTCTAGCTCAGCATGTTGTATGATTGTGAAATTTTCCAGTAAAATAATGACTTCTGTTGATTTCTAAACAGTCTAGATAAAGCCTGGTAGTTTTTTGTTACTTTGGTCTCCTTCAGTCATTCTTACTTAACGAAATAAATTTTCCTACTTTTCTTCTCCAGTGATAAATTTCTATACTGGAAAAAGTTGATTTTATTTTTTTTTTAAGAGATGGTTCTATTTAGAATCCTTATTCTGTCTCTAAATAAACATACTGGATTTCAGTTGTGGCTAATAAGTGAGTGTGTTAATTCCTCATCTTGTATATCTTGAATAAACTCTAGAGAGTCTTAGTAGTTGAAAATGATAATTATTTTTCCTTTTTAGGAAACAGACATGTATTCTTCTCAGACAAAGAACTGTAAGGAGTACAATCTCTCCTCCCACAGACCTTTACAGGTTGTGCTTAGGCACATTGCAGTGAAGAGTGGCTATGAGTTGCTCTCATATACAGCCTCTGAAGGTTAACTTAAGGGATCGAAAAAAATTTCAGCTGCTTCTTGCCACTAAACATGTGTAGTTGAAACTTTAAAAAAAATTGAATAACTCTGATTGCACAGTAAAAGTGCAGTTGGTCCATTAGTATGCAATAGTCAAGGAAGTATGCTCCAAAGATCCTGGCTATAACAGACAGGCCTGATGGTGCAGTCATTATAAAGTAAAGAATATTTTTCTAGAACCTATTGGGAATCTTCAGTGTTTTGAAGAGTTTCACAGGCCATGGCAAGATGGCATAGATTCCCATGAACTGTGTGCTGTTTGAAATTTAAATTAGGGCAAAGTATTTCAGTGGTGCTAGGTTATCACCATGAATCCTCCCAGGCAAAAATCTCCCGTCCTTTATCAGCATATGCATGATGTGTTGTATTCTTTTCTTGCAGCTTTGATATTCATCACTGTACTCTGAACAGCCCCATGTTTTTGTTTTTCAGGCCAGAAGGTGTGCTATGGTGCCTTCAAGCATTCCTGTTACAAACTAGCTTATTTCCAGGACTTGTCTAGACGCGTGGGCTTCCAGGAGGCCCGCCAGGCTTGTGAAATCGATGGTGGGGCTTTACTGAGCTTGGAAAGTGAAGCTGAGCAGCAGCTAATAGAAAACATGCTGCAAAACCTCACCAGATCAGGCTCTGGAATTTCTGATGGTGATTTCTGGATTGGGCTGTGGAGAAGTGGCGATGGACTGGCCACGTCAAGTGCTTGCCCCGACCTCTACCAGTGGGCTGATGGAAGTATGTCACCATTCAGGTAAGTGTGTGAAACTGCTCATTGAGAAGGTTCCAAGGAAAGGAAGGGAGCCTGAAATGCCAAACCTTTGCTTGAAGGCAGGAAGTTTGTGGCACCTCCCCCTTGGCTTCTCCAGATGAAGGGTGGCTGGCAATCGGGGTTTTGAATTTGAAGCTGTGACAGGATGGCATTGTGTGGCTTCAGCCTACAAATTTCTGTGCTCCCACACACTGAGTTTGCCTCTGCATGGCGTCTGGAGGTTGGTCTGCCACACACAGAGTCTTTTGGTTGTGGTCTGAGAGCAGATGGGTAAATTCTGCAAGGCTCTGGCTACCTCAAATCAGAGTGCCAGACACCAAATAAATTATTGTGAGATACTTAGCATAAGTTGTTCTGTTTCTACCCTTTTTGAAAAACCTTTAACTTCATGATGAAGCCAAAGGCCAGCGTAGCAGCAACTCTAAGAACTCAAGACAAGGGGACAGATAAGAGTCTAATAGGGAGAAAAGCAGAGCTGTAGGGTGTTATTTCTGCAGAGGTGCTTTGATCAGAATTGTTTTAGGATTCAGAGATGTGCAGCTTGGCCCTTTCACAGAAGGGTTGTGGGAAATGCAGGATGTCTTTGAAGAGGATGTGACTGTTTGGGTTGATATTTCTTCCTTGATACAAACTCTTTTCTTTGTCATCCTGATGAACCTTATCTTCAAAAACTAGAAACTGGTACACAGATGAGCCTTCCTGTGGAAGCGAAGCCTGTGTGGTGATGTATCACCAGCCAACTGCAAACCCTGGCCTGGGAGGGCCATATCTTTATCAATGGAATGATGACAGATGCAACATGAAGCACAATTTTATCTGCAAATATGCCCCAGGTAGGTAAAACTGAAGTTATATTTCACTTTTGGGACATTTTCTTGTTTGTGAGGGAATCTTCAAGTATCTTCTGGCCTGTGGTACTGATTCCTTTGGTGTGTGCCTGAGCTGTCATTAACAGGGGATGTTATATGTCAATAACATCTATTAAAATCCATTTTAATACATTTAAATAAACCTGTTTATATCTAATAAGAATGATTTCAAAGTTAGCTTCACTATCATGCATTCCTAGGGTTTTTTTTTTTTATTTAATTAATTCCTTTACCTCACAAAGCGTTTTAAGTGTACATTTTCTACTTTCTAGGTAGGGTGACCAAGACATCTTGGTCCTCCTGTAAAAAATATTGCACTGTCCTCGCAGTTGCAGCCCTGCCATTTTATACAAACTTACATGTGGTGGTTGTTTAAAAAAGTTATGGCTTGAAGAATGAAGTCCAGAAAGGCAGGAAAGATTTCTGCATTCATGCATGTAGACTTAGAGAGATATGAAAAGCAGATGCATGCTAGTTGAGATGGTGACAGAAAAAACAGATCTTAGGCAATTTGGCTGGACTTTCAGACATGACATAAGTTCTGTATATGTCAATAGAGGAAAAGTGAACTATAAACTAGAACATGATGCAAAACCAGAAAGGACGTAAAAAGTAAACTTTGCAGTTTGAGCCTATACAATTTTCTCTTCTTGGTGGTACTTAAAGTAAATGAAAATGTGTTTTCCAGAAGGATCATGCCAGTGTTTTTAATAATTTTTGAGGTGTCTGTTTTTCAAAACTAAGCTAAAAGTCAGAATGAATATGAAATTATGGATGTATTTCATTTATTAATTAATAAAAACTCAGGAGGTGGCACATGGTAATCTCATGAGGTTCAACAGACCAAGTCCAAGGTGCTGCATCTGGGTCAGGGCATCCCCCAGTACCAGCCCAGGCTGGGGATGAACAGATGCAGAGCAGCCCTGGGAGAAGGACCTGGGGATGCTGGTGGGTGAGTGGCTGGACATGCCCTGGCCATTGGGAGCCCAGATCCCCCCGTGTGCTGGGTTCATCCAAAGCCCCGTAGGCAGCAGGGCAGGGAGGGGATTCTGCCCCTCTGCCCCGCTCTGCTGAGACCCCACCTGCAGGGCTGCATCCAGCTCTGGGCTCCCAGCACAGCAAGGACAGGGAGCTGCTGGAGCCAGGCCAGAGGAGGCACCAAGGTGATCAGAGGGATGGAGCAGCTCTGCTGTGAGGAAAGGCTGAGAGAACTGGGATTGTTCAGCCTGGGAAAGAGATGGCTCTGGGGTGACCTAATTTTGGCCTTCCAGTGCCTGAAGGGAGCTCACAGGAAAGATGGAGAGAGATTATTTACGAGACTCTGGAGTGACAGGATAAAGGGGAATGGCTTCAAACTGAAAGAGAGTAGGCTTAGATTAGACAGTAGGAAAAATTTCTTTGCTGTGAAGGTGCTGAGGCCCTGGCGCAGGTTGCCCAGTGAATTTGTAGATGCCCCATCCCTGGGAATGTTCAAGGCCAGGTTGGATGGGACTCTGAGCAGTCTGGTCTACTGGAAGGTGTTCCTGCCCATGGTAGGGGGTTAGAAAAAGGCTATTATTTAAGGTTCCTTCCAACCTAAACCATTCTATGATTCTACGAAATCTTACTCTTAGCAGCTGTTTGAACTATATAATTCTGCAGTTTCCTACCTTCTTTCTCTATGCTGATGATAAAAAAATAATTGCTCTATTTGTAGAGATCATCTGTCTGTAGATATCCAGACTATTTTGTTCCTCTGGTTTTGGTGGATACATATATTTTTCACTTTTTGGTCACTTAATGAGGATATTAATGCTAATTAATATTGCCAGCAAATATTAAATATTTGGAAGAGTTGATATACCAATGTGTTTTGGCATGCTGTCACCCCCAAAATCTGTTCCTGCTTTTGAAATTGTTAGTGGTTATCACTACTTTATGATGATCAGTAATCATCATAGTCTTTCAAGGAAATGTGACAATTTTATCACTTTTAGAACTGTTCAAATTATTTTGAAATAGGGTAGCTAAATAAAAATGTTCTATGTGGTTAAAACCCCCACATTTTTATGTCAGAAATTAAAGTCTTTATTAAAAAGATTTGGTTTCAGGTGTATTTTGTAGCTTTAAAAGGAAACAAATTTAAATTAGATAATTATTCTGTACTAGTGAACTACTTATCATTCTTGTTGAGATGTGATAAAGAATTGCTTTTTCTATTTCTTTTACCATCTGAGAAAATGTTGGGTGTTTTGGATTTTCAGAAAACAAGGTGATAACAGTAACAATGAAAATACATTTATATTTCTTTCTCTAGGTAGAAGTGGATTATTATTTTATAATGAGCCATATAGGGCAAACAATGTATAGGTAGATTATTATTAGTATTGACATTGTTATGCAGCTAAATACAGTACTACTGAATTGTAGCTATTTATTTTTCAAACTGTTGGAATTGTGCTCTTTAGCAAAACAGACTATTCTCTAGAAATGTATTTTTCTGTCACATGGAGGAAAGGAGTAGATGCAAAAATGTATATAAATAGATATATATGACATTTCTTTCACTGCCTGAAGAAAGTAACACAGTGTTTGTAGGAAAATTACATTTGTTATCTCAAACCAAGTGAGACTTACAAACGACCTTTTTTCCCCCTCAAATCACTGTAAAGGCTTCAATGTCATCTCTTAGCAGTGCAAAATACATCCATTTCACCAGGAGTGCTAAAGTGCCACATGCATATTGAATTTCAATTTGTTATCCGAGTATGTTGTTTTTCACAACTCTCCTGTCTGTGTTCAGTATAGGGTGCATGATACCAGCCACAGGCCAAAACAGGTTGTAGGTGACTTTGATAAAGTTGCATCTAATTGCATCATCAGCCGGTCCAGGACAGTGCTCATTAGACAGCCTTGCTCAAGCAGCAACTACATTTCTGGTAGACACTTTTATTTTTCCAAGCCCTCCCTTGACAGCGTTTACTGTTGTTCAGTCTGGCTTTGGATCATATTGATCATTCAGCAATCTTAAATTTAATTATAGATTGGTAATTGTGACCACATTTGGTTCCTGTCCAGCTCCTGTAGGTTTGATTATGCAATCAAATTAAAAACTCTTCTGCTGTCAAGAGACAGCAGCTCAGCTCTTTGGGGTATCTTGGTGTCTTTCTTTATATAAGGCCAAATGTAGCTATTTTTTGCCAGAGTAGGTGAAATAATTGCCTTTATCTAGTAGGCTTTATTGCTGTTTTGATTTCTCCTGGCGGTTTGTATTTGTCTCAAGACACTCAGAACTGTAGTCTCATAGCACTGTTAAGTTAGTATAACGTTATGGTAGAGAGAACTTCATATATTGTTTTAGAACTGCCTGCACAAATGAAGCTTTGGATATGTGTGGCACTTTATTCAGAATTGAAACTAGATTAAATTATAGTCTTCTTCTAAGGAGCAAAAATTATGAACTAGGGGTAATTTGACACTAGTTTGCAAAGTGTCTTTGGTTAAGAAGATGAAATGCTGAAGAATTAAGCAATTATTGTTTGGGGGAATATTTCTGTGATACTGCATGAAAAAAATGGAAACATCTGTTTTATTGCACACATTTTTAATTCTTCAACAATCAATTTCAAATATTGATTTAACAGATAATGTCTTAGAAAAAGAATTAGGAGACAGAGCAGAGCCAGAATACGGTAAGAAATTTTGACACATTAAATTCCGTTACGCTGGTAAATACATAATTATAAGGATACCATTCAAGAGCCTCCAAAACCACTCAAGTTTAACAGGCACAGTTAAGAACTGGAACATAGGGAAAATGAATTCTTCAGAGAGCAACAGCTTCAAATATATGGCTGTTGTTCTGAATAACTCTGCTTGTAATTCTTCTTCCAGATACAATTCCAATTTTGTAATAAAATCCTGTTTACATATATATTTAATGAATCATAAATATATGCATTTTACCAATATAAATTAAAATGCAATTACTATTAATTTATGTAACAATGTAATGGCCATATTTTTTACTGTTTTCCTAAAATGTCTGATCTCCTTTTCAGATATTTTTCCAACAGTGCCAGCAGGAAATCCTTATGACACAAGCAAACCAGAAGATCAGTATCATATTATTGCTACTGAAACAGGTAATGTGTTCATATGAATGTAATGTTCTGCTAAAAATATTAACAGTGGAATTAGATAAAAATTTCACTTTCCATTTTTGTCAATAGGAAGAAACAGTCTGTTTCCCTGGGAAGTGCCCTGAAAATACATTTATTTGAATAACATTTCAGGAGTCTTAGTCCTCTTAGTTGCTGTAGAAACAAATTATTTCCTTGTCTCACCAAACTTAGAATAAATAATGTGTCCATAGCTCCCCCAAGTACCCTGTGTTTTTGGAAAACCGCATGCTAAGAGGAGTTCAGTGCCTTGCTGAGATTCCCAGTAGAGACGACAGTTGATATTTGGGAAGTAGATACCAACTGCCCAGGTTCTGCAATGCCCCTGGCTGCTTCATTCAGCAGTTTAGCTTCTGAACAGGCTCAGGAAGAGTTGTAGCCTGGCTTTAGTTCAAGGAACTGAACATGTCTCAGGAGCAGCCCTGGATTTTACAGGATTGCACCATGGGATTATGGAAAGGGGGTGCTTTGTTTGCCCACTGGTGGTCTGTATTGGAGCCAGCTTCCTAACTGGTGTTTCCATTATTTGTAACTCCAGAGGAATTATTATATTGAGGAACTGTGGTTTGTAATCAATAATTCCTTTTAATACGAACTATGCGAAGACTCTAAAACTCAAACACATCATTAATATTCACATTTATTCTTGCTAGGGAAAATATTTTCAAAATAGGACAATAAGTAAGAACATCTCCACAATTGGTACATTAAATGTGTGCTAGTACAAAACATGGGCATATAGTTACTGGGAAACAGTACCCTTCTGGAAGTTGCAGACCCCATCCTCTATTGTAGACAGAGTCTCAGCTTGTACCATTTCCCACTCGTTTTGTGCAGGGACCTGCAGAGAAGCACCTTTAGCTCTCCTCATTAGTCAATGAGAGGCTTTATGTGTCTTTTAAGGGGAAAGGGAAGATGAGAGCCAGGCTCATTCCTCCTGTGGTCCTGCATGGGCAGGGAATCCACATACAAACATGACAGAGTCTACAGTTAAAATGGACTGTGAAAAAATTAGGCTGTGAAATTTACTCCATTGAAGCACTTGAATTTTGAATTGCAAAATCAGAAAATATCAGAATTGAAGACCTTAAGATATGTTTTGCATATAACTCAAGTGCTGCTTTATTCTTGATACTGCTGAGTTCTCTTTGGAGCTCTTCCTGTAGAAGGAATATATGTGTTCTTTTGTGTAAGTTAATGTATTCCTGTTATTTTACTCCAGATTTTTACTGACATGGTTAAAAGCATTTCAACATGGGAGACATTAATGAGAACTTTTGTCTTATAGGTATAATTCCGAATTTAATTTATGTTGTAATACCCACTATACCACTGCTGCTGTTGATACTGGTGGCTTTTGGGACTTGCTGTTTCCAGATGCTTCATAAAAGGTAAAATATACTAATCCATAGTGGTTTTATGATGCAGAATTCATATTTCCATTGGCAAGCTATTCCTACTGAAAGACTGCTTACATCTATCCCCAAATATGCAAATAAGTGCCTTTTCATCTATTAAAATGCAAGTAGTTTACAGCTGTCACAGCTGAACATTCACCTTCAGGCTTTTCCACAACATGCTGAAATAATTCTAGGTCTCAAAGAATACTGCTGGGACTCCACCTGTTTCTAAAGAAAGTCTCTTTGCAGACCACTTATTAGTCAGGGCTGTTGTCAGCACTTTTACTTCACCTCTTTTATTGTGATTACCACCTGTAAATTTACCTGGGCTATGGGAATTAATAGAAGGGTCCCTCACACATACAGGGTGAGTCCAAGGACTCACTTTCTAACCTAAAGTAAAAATTTGTTCCAAGGACAAACCTAAGGGCCAGCAGCTGCTTAATCCTGTTCCACTGCACATACCATCCAAACAGCAGATGGACCCCTGGGGCACAGAAATTGAAAATGAAAAGCAAGAGCTTGCTTTGGGCCACACACTAGTGTGATATCCTTTGTGCATCATGTATGTGCTAAAGAGGACGCATAAAATGAATAGATGTGTATTCATAGCTGTGGTATCAAGCAGGGGTACTATTATGCAAAAAAGAAACATTTCAGCCTTTGAAACACAGTATAATTTGCTTCGTGCTTTAAAATTCTTTGGACTTTTCATTTTTCTCAAAATATGATATAGATACATAAAGACATGACAGCATATAATTTATAATTTTTTTTCTGAACTAATGTTTCTGAAACTCTCACATATCATTTATCCTTTAGTTCAGGGAATGTTTTCAACTTAATGTAATCCAGAAGAGTTTAAACTGAAATATGTGTAATAGATAAATGCTGTTTACCTAAAATATCGAGAGTAATAAGCAGATTTGTAAGCTGCTTTCCCTCTTGAAGACCAGGAATAATTAAAAGGAATATGATATCACTGTTTTAACAAATTAAAAAGAAAATTCCTCCTTATATTTAGCTCTTTATTTTGTCCTTACGGTATTCACTTAGTATTTCCTGCCAATAGCTGCAGTAACTTATTTCAGGTGACAAAACACTCCAAATGTGAAGACTGTGTCTGTCTGTGTGAGTGAATGTACAGTGATATTTGCAGCTCCTTGGTTCCATGCCTCATTGAAACAAGTAGCCATAAAGAACAGACATGACAAGGTCTGCATAACAAACTTGATTGTGTTTTTATTTTATGCATTTTCTATAAAGAAAAAGAAAATGTACACTTTCCAACCTATCTTAATGACAGGCAAATACAAAACTGTGAAATGTTATATATAAGCCTCACCACTGGGGCTGCAGAAGGTTGAAAGCTCAAAGCAGAAAAGAGTAGTAAAATAATAATGCATATAACACTAACAATTGCATAGCAATTGAATTTTGGAAACTTTTTTACAGTGTCCCTGGATTTCTTGGTAAGTATGGTACATGTTAGTGGCTTTTCTGGCAGTGACTTTTCTTCTGAGAAAAGTTTCATCCCTTGAATACTCCTGAGAAAGCAGTGAGAGATTCATGGCCCACTGAAATCAATTGAAAAAGTAGTGTTGACTTCAGTGGGCTTTGATCAGGCCTTTGATGCTATAGCAGTTCATCCAGAAGTAATTCATCTGAACTTCCAAGGCTTCAAAATTGCATGACACAGATATTGGAAATTCACCTTGGAAGATTTCCCTTTTTTCTGTTACCTGATTAGTTTGATAGATGAAATGATTCAAAAATCAAGGACAAAATGGTTTCAGTGCAAAACAGGGTTCTCTTTTTTGTTGTTTGGTTGGGGTTTTTTTTAAATTTTTGTTCCCAGAATGTCCATTTTGAGTTACATCAAAATCTTTAATTGAAGAAATTAAACCATTTTTAAAAATCATTTAGATCAAAAAAACTATAACCAAAAATGAGGTATTTTATCTTTTGAAACAAAACTTTGTTTTTTAAAAATATTTTCCTATCTATTTTCAATTTCCACTTATGACCTGCCTTGCAAACCATTTTAGTTCAACACAAATATGCAGCTCCTGGGCAAAAACCAAATCAAAAGAAGAAACAATCACTTGAATTTATCATCTGGACACTGTAGAACTTTAGGAAAGGGATTCTGTCCTGCTGGGGAAGGAGGGATCCCCAACTTTCCACATGAACCTGACTTCTCATTCTTTTTTAGGCTTCCACAACATGGTGACCTTTCTTCTGAAAGCCACAACCCATGGCCAACCAGGACATGCCTAGCTTGAAAGGTCATGACTAATTTTGCCTGTCATTGGGCTCTTGAAGGGTAGTAATAAGGCAAAGCAGCACCTCGTCCCTGTAGCTAGCAGAAATGATCAGCTCATTCATGCTTAGATGCTCTCCCTTTCATTTCTTCCAGGGAAGCAAGGAGAAACTGCTTCAAAGACCCATCTCCATTATCATCTGAATGCCTTGCAGAAAGTTTAAATTCCAACCTGGTATATTTCTCAGTTTCTATGATTGCATTTGATGGTCAAAACACCAATATGCTGAAGCTATTTATTGCATCTTACCTTTGTCACTAAAATCTGTTTCCTGAACCAGCTGTGAAAATCAGCATAGGTTTGCTGAAGATAAGCTCATTTGATACAGCTCAAGGTCTTATCCAATGTATTTAGAAATTGCTCCTGCTGTGTGGCAAGGACTCTCCACTCAAAGCCTTTCATCATTAATTTATGCCTGCTTTTGCTGGAATAATCCGGAAGGAAGTAGTGACTTCGTTTCTTTATGAAGGAAGCGCTGGAACTACTTGATTCATTGCAATTGCTTTGTTTATAGCATTGTGGCCTGATCTAAAGTCCACTGAAGCCAAAGGGAGTCTTTCCAATTACTCCAATGGGCTCAGGTACATAATGCATTACTTTGTAGGACTTCAGAGGTAAGTCTGGAGGGACTGAAAGCTACTGTAGCATTCAGCACCCTCGAAGTGCATTTTAAATCAACTCAGACTCGCTTGCATTTGCACACCAGGAAATGAGTAAAACTGAATGTATAGGACTGTTGGGACTCTTAGGTTTCCAGCTTACAGAGTTATGTAGGGCTACTTTTCCTTCTCTGGTTTTTACTTAATCATGAAAAAAACCCCAAACCATCTGTGTGAAATATTCTACCCAGAGATTGAAGTATTTTCACTAAAATGCAGCTTCAATAGCTCCTGAAGTGGCTCCTATTTCAGTAGTCTGCAGTGCACTGTCATCTGCCAATCTAAGTGAGGGGAGATGGTATATTGTGGCAGTTCTAGCCATGTGGAAAGACTGCCATAAAATTTCAGTGTGCCTCAGGGCTCCCTGGAAAAATGAGAGCAAAACCAATAGCATTATTACAGAGTAAATATTTTTTGGAACCAGTTTTAAATTTTTTTTTTTAATTGAACAAACACCAAACACAAAACATACTATTGGCAGTTTTGACTGAAAACTAGCCCTAAGGAAGCTTTCTACCAGTCATTCATTGCCAGGAGTCTGATTCATGTGCCATCAATTCATGAGATGTCAGGTCCAGCCCTGAAGGGAAGGGGCTTGCTGGCGCAGTGTGCGCAGCGAACCCCTGGGTGTACCCAGGGTGGGCAGGGGTGTGGTACCCACTGGGGTGGGTGGGCTGCACCTTGGGCATGGATTTAGGGGGGTGTGTGTGCTCTGTTTCCCCCCAGACAAGGGAATTGCTCAGTTCCCACCAGCCCTGGTCAAACTGAGTCCTTCTCTGAAAAGACTACTCTGTACGAGAGGTGTGGTTGGTTGGGAAATGGAAAAAAATAAATAAAAACCATCCAGGCCAATTCAGTACAGTTCCTGGGAGCAGCGCTTCTAAGCCGAGTGGTCTGGTATTTTTGGTAACAGTGCCACTGTGGATGGGGAACCCACACTGTGAGAGCACCGAATGTGGCCTTGAGATCCACTGGGGATGGAATGCTCAGGTCTGATCACAGAGCTGCTTCAGGACTGCAAAGGCACACATGCACTGAAAATATTTTGTATTTTTATCTTTCAGTAAAGGAAGAACAAAAACCAGTCCAAACCAGTCCACACTATGGATTTCAAAGACACCTAGGAAGGACAGTAGCATGGAAGTATAATGATTTACTGACTGAAAACGAGGCAAAAATAACGTTTTGCAGTGAGGCTGTATTATAATGTCGTCAAAGAACATTAGCTTGGAATGGCTTGAAAATGCAAAGGATCTACAAGAATGAACTGTAAGCTCCCCCTTGAGGCAAATGTTAAGATCATTTTTATATGATGTTTGTTTATTAATTCAGTAACAAAATATGCCATGCTAAATAAAGGGTATGTGTTTATTTTGCTAAGGGATGTAAGTTAGCTAGTTGTGAGCAATGAAATGAACAGAGCATTTGAAGTTTTTATGGGGAAATATCCACAGTGTATGTCAGTTTTAAGACTGTTTGTAGTTAAACAAACCCCCTCTGTTTCTTTAGTCTCTCATGCATTGTATTGTATAGTCAATGTACAGTAAATGGAACTGACAGTTTTACAGTGTAACAATTATTTATCTTTGCATAAAAGTTTGATACAAAATATTTGTTTAGTATTTATTTGCACACTTGATGCAGTTTTTGAACCTTGGGAACAAATATTATTTTATTAAATAATGACATGGTTGCTGATAGAAACAGCCACCATATTGTGACACCAACCTGAAGTGGCAAAATTCAAGGATTCATCAACATTTTGCCAGGGAATGACTGTAACTTTTTTTCATATTGGCCCAATGTCAACCTAAATAACTTGGAAAGTGATACCTTGTTAATGGTGTGCCCTTTAAAGGCAGCTATTAGTTGTTATTTCAGTAAAATATTTTTCTGATGGAAAAAAAATCACAGTGGGCAAGAGTTTAAGATTAAAATTACTGTTTCAGTAAGTCTACATAAAAAAGACATTAAAGGTCATTTAAATATAGCTAGTAGTTTGTTAGGAATAATATAATGTTGGAACAAAGAGAAGACAAAAGCTTTTTCTTGGAAGTGGACTCATAGATTGATTCCAACATTACTCAGACTATTATCTAGAAACACATTAATTATATTAATTGATGGATAGATTTAGAGGTAACTGTGATTCATTTAAAGCTGTCTTTTGGAGTTATGATTAACATCATTAATGCCCATTCTCTTTGGTAGCTTAAGAGCTTTCTGTGCCTTGAGAATGGTTGTAGAAGTCATTAGGAGCAGTCTGGGGTGGTGGCAGTCACACTCTGGTTGATTTGCTGGTGACAGTCTGGTGTCAGAGCAAAAGTTAAGGGATTTTACTGCTGTTACAGCAAGCGGTCAAGAGCCTGAGTTTAACCTTGCTGGCTTTAACACAAATTGATAACTACCACTGGCTGGGGGAGAGATTGACCCAAGCAGAACTGAAGGGCTGCCTGCATTGTGCTGGCTGATGTTCACCACATCACTTCAGACACAAATGTGTCACAGTTTTTCTGAGTACAGAAAAAATATTCAGAAGTTGCCATTAATACTAATTGTGCAATTAGTTGTTGAAACACTTTTGGAAGTATCTTGAAGCTGTTATGCAGTTGTTTTGCTTCTGTTTCAAAGAAAACGCCTCCTGTAGTTCAGGTTAAGTATTGTTATTCCTACTTTGAATATTCTATAGTTCTTCCAGTCAGTAGGAAGTTCTTTCTTTTTTCCGTCTCCTACTTCAGTTTCCTTTGCAGTGAGAAAATACTATGATCCTACATGATTACCAAGACCAGTTTTACTGACATAAATGTTGACTAACTCAGCTGATGGGAAGAGAGACCTCTTTCTTGAGAAGAGTTGTGGTAAAAAGAACTTGGTTCATTTTTATGGTCTTGAAGGATTAACTCCCCTTAATTTAAGGATTAACTATTTCTTCATACTTCCAAAGCACAATTGAAGTTGTCACTATCAATATTGTGGTTAATGGCAGCAGAAGTGATTTTGAAGCAGCAGTTAGGAGAATGAAAATACCTTCAGGAGTGTTTTTTTTTACAGATTGAAAGTGATGTCTAGGCAGACATCGGCACAGACCTGTCCCAAACTCTTTGTGAAGGCAGATGGAGAAGTGGCATCCAGTGCTTCTGTTGTAGTGTGCTCAGATTTTATGTAGAAATAAGAAATATTGGCTATTGGGACAAAATATTTCCATATTTATCACCATATCCATCCTCTGTTTCAAAGCATCTTGGAGCAGATTCAATTTCAAGTAATCTGTTCTGCCCAAGTGTTTTGACATAGTATTGACTGGTTTCTCCACAGGTTAATTTGCAGGTGACTGAAGTCGTGGATGTTGACCAAAGGCTAGAATGTGATTGACTAAGGTTATGTTAGTTTTATCTAGACATAATTAGTTGAAATAAAATGGCTTTTAAAATTAAAATAGTTTATATGATATATCTTTTTATGCCAGGGTTCATAATAGAACTTTTTCAGTCTGATGAGGTGGTTTATCAATGTATATCTCAAAATACATCTATGCTTTGCATTTTAGAAAGCAAGAAAATGCACATGGATAAAAGTATCTTACTGTATCTTACTGAAGCACATTTTCTAGTGGCTGGATCTCTTTCATTTGGCTTTTGTATTTTATTTACAGACTGTAACACAATGTACAATAGTGATGTATGGTAAATAATGCAAAAATCAGGTCCTATTTTACTTAAGCACTTTAATGTAATTGTTTTATCCCAATCAATTTATACTGGTAGGAAAATGCTCTACTTTTTAGAGTAATAGGAGAAACAATGGTTCACTATGAAAGATAAAATTTGCAACTCTAATATTTTAATGTTAAAAAACTGTGTCTTTCATATGAGAGACTGTGTCTAAAACACCTTCTTACCTTCTCTCTGTCATAATTGTGTTTATCTGTGTTCTTTGTGATCACAGATGTCTTGATAAAGCTGTAGATTTTGGTCTGAACCTAGTTCTCTAATTACAAAGACCTGAAAGCAGTTTGGGACTTGGTGTTTTTGTTGATTTTTTTTTTTTTAATCAGTGACTGCCAACCTCTGTTTGCAAACATTTCATACCTTCATTTAGAGTTGCAAGAATCAAATCCAGGAGCTTACAACACCTGTGTGTATATGTGTAGATACACTTATGCAGTAAGTGAGAATGCATTTTGTAGGTACTGTGAAATGATAAATATATTAAAGTCCTACACTGGTCTGAAAACAGAAATAAAGAAGTGCATCATATTACACTAATACCATAGAATTTAAGGCATTTGAACAAGCAAGTAATTATATTTTAATAGAAACCTATTTATAAAAGAGCTCAAGAATATAAACCCCTTATTTTAGTTTTCATATACTTTCCCCATTAGAATGCTGTAATGGGATACCCTGCTGGTTTTTTTTACAAAGCACAAAACATGTATTAAAAATCACCAGTACAGAAAAGGCATGTAATATGGTAGCATTATTATTCTTGAGGGAGAACTGGTACTCATTATTGTCAAATGTTTTTAGAAACATCACTTTTTATGAGAAAAAGTTGCAGTGTTGTGAGTCTGTGATTGGGTGTGGAAAAGCACATCTCTGTAATTGTTTGAATAATTGCCAAACACTTGCCTAGAAAGAAAACTAAAAAGCTTTATTCAATCCTTTTTTAACTCTATTAATTCCAAACACATTACACAAGAGAGAACATTTGGCTGACATTCAGTTTATTCATTAGAAAGCAGCATGATCCGTGGTCAGCCTTTCTGCACAATCCATAAACCTCACTCCAGAGCCTTTTGTAATAGGCAAGGCAGAGGAACTCCCATGAGCCCAGTTTAAAGAGAGGACATGCACCTTCATTTTGATATGCAGAGAGATTGCTGGGAAGAGTTGGCTCTGCATTAATATGAAATTGCACATTGAAAAACACAATGTAAAAACATAAACCAGATACTATTTCACTTGATATTAACAATTGTGATTCTTTTCCACTACAGCATTTACAGTTTGCAAACATTTTTTTACTGCCTGTGCTTTGTAAAGCCCTCAACTGTGCAGTTAATGCACTAATGTTCAAAGAATCTGTTTTCCTAAGATCCTATATAAAACAAAAAGTAAAATGACATAACTATTTATTAACAAAACCACAGCGTCTCTTTTGAAATGTTGTGCTCACTTGGAAATGGGTCTTATTAACAAAAAAGAAGTTACCAATGTTTTCCTCACCCAGATTTACATATTTGTTTATTTTTTCTGTGAGATTGAAATAGCAGCCTAATTTACAGCATTAAGCAGTGTCTTACTTTCAACATCTAAACTCCATTGCTATAATTAAAAAATATCAAGCTAATAGATTATGCTTTTGATCCAGTCCACAAACATGGTGACTCGAACATACACTCCTGGTCGTTGGGGAAGTGCACACCCTTCACCAAATGATACCACACCAGCCAAAAACCACTTGTCCCCATCTCTGAATGTCAGAGGGCCACCTGAATCCCCCTGCAACAACAAATTCAAAAGTTAAAAGTGAACAGTGTCAACTCTCGGGCAGAGCCTGTTTATGATGCTTGTTCATTTTGTTCCTAATCATAGATGCTCTACCCCTGTATGTCCTGAACACCAGGAAGTGAGATCAAGATTAATATTTCCATGTGAAAAAAAAATCTTGAAATGATCAATTTATTTTTTTCTTTATATTTTAAATGATGTGAGCTTAAGCTGTCATCAGTCTTCCAATACAGGACTGGACTTCAAGAGATTTATTTTTTTTAATCTTATTCCTTTTATGTTCAGCCCTTCATATTTCACAAAGCCTGGGTAAATGTGGAGGATTTTTTTCAGTTGAATATATTCAGCCAAAACACACTATTTTCAGTCACCCCAGAGTTTCCACAGTTTCAAATTTAGAGAACAAAATAACAAGATTTCCAGAAGAGGTGTCCTTTTCTCTCACCTCCTTTTCAATAGTTTAGCAGATGAAGCATTGTAATAGAGACTGAATTTGATTTAGCTTGAGTGGGGATGAGTCAGCCGTGGGTGTCTTGTTTTGATGAGAAAGAAAGCAATTACTGTTTTTCATTGTCTATCGAGTTAGTTGAACCAGTATTAATTGTGCCTTCTCCAAGCCCTGTGAATGGATCTTTACCAGAGAATTCTGCAAGGGCTCAGCCATTAAAATACTTCTGCCCATAACCCTAGGGCATCCCATAATGTTAAAGGCTGTGACAGCAGCCTAAAGGGGGATGTGCTATCAGGAATCAGTTGTTCATGTTTGCTCATGGCTGACTGGTCATTGATCATAGTGCTGGTCACTTGTACTCTCTATCAGCCTGTGGTTCTACATAGAATTGTTTCTTGTTTTGTTCTGGGTTTCTTTTTTTGTGTTATTGTTTTGGTTTTTTTCAGTATAAGGTTCAGAAAGAAAAAGGGAAAGAGGAAAACTATGAGGGGAACGGACATTAGGCTTGGATAGAGTCATTGTTCTAGACTAAACTGGGCAAAGTCAGGGCACGTGGTAAAGGCTTAGGTTGGTTGGGCAAGGCAATAGGAATTACGTGAGAATGCTCTTTATCAGGCTTCAGGGAAGCCAGCCAGTCTCCGTGCCACAGACTCTATTATTGCTGGAAGAAAAATCATGTGGCAGCCATCTCTGAGTACATTCTCAAAGAGAAGCAGCGAGTTATAAAGAGAGCTGGAATGGATAAAAACTAAACCCACACGAACATAGATCAGTGCAGAAAGGCAGCCTCTCTGAAATACTGTGGTGTCTGCTTAGAAAAGGTCTCCAGAGTCTACAGATTCTGGAGAAATCAGCTTTGCTGTCTTTCCCATAATGAAGGATTTCTGAGACTTCAGTCTGTTTGGTATTTATTTCTCTGTTCTCTGCATTTCTCTAAGTATGTGCCTCACTCCTTCATGGAATTACTCAGCAGGAATTATTCAAAGCCTAGTGCAAAAAATTTCAAGTCCTCATATTTATCTCCCTCCATGATTGTTTATGCCAAGATGACACACAAAAAAATATTTAAACTTGTATCCTGATAAATTATTAAACAGGCAAAGTACCATGAGTAGAAATTACATTAATGGACAGGGATTGTTCTGGTTTTCATGAGTGGAGGATCAGGGAGTGTTTTATTCAGTAACTAGATGAAGTTTATGCCAGCAGTGGAAATGAGTTGCTTCTACTTACCTGGCAGGAATCTATTCCTCCCATGTCATATCCTGCACAGAGCATATTCTCAGTAATATTATATTTTGGCATCCATTGCTGGCATTTTTCATTGGAAAGGAGAGGGACCTCTGCTTCTTGCAATATATTTGAAGAGGGACCTGATGAAAATACAAAGTACATTTACCTGCAGCATTAAATACGTGCATCCCACTGGGAACACTGATGGTTTTGTTCCTGTTCCAGCATGCTCAGCACGCTCCTGAGCAGCAGGAATCCCTGCCTTACTGCTGCACTATTCAGGCTTATGCCCCTGTAACACAGTCTCTGATTAAACAGGACTCCTTAACTGAATTCTGTCTTTCATTTTTGTAATGGAACTGAATTTGGTTATAATTGAATCAAGATTACTAAAATCAATGACTATGAACTCACTGTAGGGACATCTAAGGGATGACTAAAGGCTTAGGAACATGGGTTGTCTAGTGTTTCCTCACTATTCATTGTGTAACTTTGGTGATTTAAGATTTTTTAAAAAAATTCTTTTATTAATTCCTACCCAAAATTTTAAATACTGTTTAATGTAGGAGTCAATGTATTCAACTGTGGAAGTGAAATGGCGTGTTTATTATTTCAGAGAGACTCCAAATCTGGAGCATCTGACATACAAACAGAACATACATTCACACTGCAGTCAGTTTTCTTGACTTCTGGGGAAAATCATTTGCACATTGTCAGAAAGACTAATCTTCCCCTTCCCCCACCCAATATCTGGAACTGAGATGTACATATTTCATGTTGAGAAAAGTAGTCATCATAACTTCTTAGTGGATGTAAAAAGCTTTCTTCATAGCCTAATGAACTTAGATATGCATGTTTTCTTCTGAGAGATACGTTATAATTTTGCTTCAGAGAAGGAATAGTGGAATGGGATAGTTTCTAAATTTTCATATGGAAGAGTAGCTCTCTAAACTATTTGACCTTAGCAACTCCTATGGAATAGGAACAAACTTCCCCTCACAGCTACATCTCTGTCAGAATTTTCCAGGCTGATGACCCACCTTCATTCCTAATATCACCCCAGCCAGCAATCGAGCAGTTAATTCCTGGTAAAAACTGTTGATTCTTTTCTGGTAGGCAGATAGGTTGTATGTAATCTGTGAATGAGAAACAAGCAATCAATTTCATCCTCTTCCCTGTATTCAGGTTTTTATGAAGTCATACCAGAAAACATTCATTAATCCAAACCCACTTTTTGCCAAGATATCCAGGAAGTACTGAGCGGACTCCCCACCACCCTCGTATCCTTAGCACTGCATAATGGAATAAACGGGAATAAATGGGTCTCTTGGGAAAACAAAAACTCACCTGTGTACTGCACTTTGTGTTGGAGGTGCATCAGAGCAATATCACTGTCTTTTGTTTGCTTCATGTAATGAGGATTTATAACTATTCTGTCGATGTTTCGAACCACTGTTGGAGGCTGTTCCAGCTCTGACTGACTGTACAAGCCAAGAGCCGCTTGCCAGCGGAATGGCTTTAGTTGTCTCCTAGAAGTTGCAAGGAGGTTATTCACAATTAGGAATCATTAATGGAAGTCTTGAAAAACATGTATCAGATAAAATGCTGATATTTAGCCTTGTGGTAATCCCTAGCATTTGCATGTTTTGTCAAATAAATAGAACAGGGTAGATGTGCTTAGAATTCTGTGAGAGTATCACTGTCTTAAACATCCACACTGCAGATATGCGGTGCTGATTTTTTTATGGTGAGCTTATAATGCATTATTTATAATGAATTAATCAATTGGCGGTGCAGAGGAGGAAAATACATTAACTAAATTAGCGTGGCTTTTTAAACACTATGAAGAATACTGCTGACTGCCCAGCAGGCAATTAATATTGGTCCCAGTTAGAAAATTCTAATGGAATGTTGAATGAATAAGAGGTCTGAGATGTTGTTGGAAATGCTGCAGCTCATAGACTCAGAAAATAAGTCTCTTAGTTTTTAATCTCATTCAAACAAGATATGCTAAGACAAAATATGGCATAATATGCCTAATCTACACATGCTGATTGGAGTCTGTGTTCATCAGAGAACTTAAATATTTTCAGGATTTTAATCCATCACTTTATGGTTTAAAAAGTACATTTTCAGCCTGATTGTTGGACTGATTTGGTTTCGGCTCATCTTTTGGTTTGACACCAAGAGGTTCTTTTGTTCTAAACTAGAAGTGTCCAAGATAAATGTTCAGAAGGTGTGAAACTGCAAGCTTCAATTTAGGAAAATTCTAGCAAAGGCAAGATGATAAAATTAGATTTAGTTGAAAATAGAAAGGTAATTCAAGTGAAAAGGAAGTACCAAGACAATAGTGGATTTATTGTGTGGAAACTAAGAGGGCTTAATCCTTTTCATTTTAGTGTCTTTGTGTGGAATGTAGTGCCTGTCATGCCATAAGGCAGCGTTAGGATTTTGGCACAGTCTTCACTGCCTTACCATTTAGATATTTGTAGTGAAAGCTCTACTCTAATTTTGGTGGGGTTTTTGTGGTATTTTTTTGTTTTTTGTTTTTTTGGGTTTTTTTTTTGCCATTCCAGTTTCTATACATCTTTTACAACATCTGTTTTTATTGTAGATATTATGAAAGCAAATAATAGAAAATATTTCAATATGCATCACTTGCTTGAATGGTACAAATAACGCCATAGAGAGGATATCCAGTATTGCCTAATCAACGCACATAAATCAAGAGTTTTTTCAGTGATGCACAGTAAATCTTGATCAATTCAGATTAATACGTAGGAGGAACGCTGGGTTTAATTTATGGGATGTGATGTCACCTTTTATACCACTGGTAGAGGGATTCACTTAATTTATGGAGGGCCACAATTATTATGGATTAAGTACCAATGCTCAGTATTAATACCATGCATTTAAAATGCAATTCCTTATTCTTCAGGAAATGCTGCTTGGTTTCCACAACTGTCTGCACTAAAGTAAGGACTGAGGATTTACCAGGAAGTAAGGGAGTTTTCACCTGAACCTATAAGTGATTCAAAACGTGGTAATTAAACCAGGAGTTAGTTGTGAATTTTTCATATCTGTGTCACAATTTGTTCTTAATCTGATGCCTCTTTAGTGAACTTGCACATAAAAGAACTTTACCCATAGACACAGTGTGCTGCTGTCACCAGCCACTCGTCACTGACAAGGGAAGCTCCACAAACAGGTCGCAAATTAAAATGGAGTGAAACTATCCAAGGCCAAGCCTCTCTTCTGGCATCATTTCCACCTACAATTCTTGTTCCGTTATTCTGAGTTACCAGGTGTTTTCCACAAGCTAAGATAAAGCAAAATCAAATCAAATCAAATAAAAAATTAAAGTGATGTAGCATATTTTATTAGACTAGCCCATTTTCTTGGAAAAAAACAAGGCTTTGTAGAATCTGAACTGCTATTCAAAAATACTGTGGAAAAAAGTTTGGGTTTTTATAGCTGAAATCAAGAGCAACTGTCTAAGTTGGATTTAGATGTTTTCTTTCCTCAGACCTTCTGGAATTTTTATACAGTTATTTTATAAATGTTTTCACTACAGATCCATCTTTAGTGTACACTTAACACTGAAATGAAGCGAAGATTAAATTTTCCTTTGTTTATATCATTTATGAGTATAGGATTTATAGTCTATTCCCTAATCTTTCCATTCAAGCTATAAACATTTGGCTTTATGGTCTGAACAATTTGATCTCTTTGTGAAATATTCCTGGATTCTGTGTACTTACATTGAATGTTACATTGCAGATGAACCACCAGGTTGTCCCAACAGTGTTCTCTAGAATAAAAGTGCAATTTAATCACAAGCATCTGCACGCCAGATAACTCTGACTATCAAATATATATTCATACACACAGAGAGAAATTTATACAATCCTATATATGAAAGTACTTTCATTTAGCAGTATCAGCCTGTTAAGCACATAATGCTACATGTTTAAATTATGTTTTAATTAAAAGTATAAAACATTATGTGTTATACAACTTTAAATGTACATATTCCTCTTCAGTGGGCACTTAATTGATTTATATTATGGAAATAAAAGTAGACTCTTCTTGTGTTTTAGGGAAATGGGTCATCTGCCTGAGACAGATTTGCAATAAAGTTATAGCTGCCTATGGTATTTTTTCCTATCTTTTGAGATGTTTTCCATACCTTACCACTAGAGATCAGTGTAGCCAAAGAATTTAAGAGGTTAGTTGTATATCCCTGTGTCATTTTACTAAGAAAATAATGCTACTGTAAAATACGTAGTTGCATATGCTAGGTTAGAAATTATTTATCAAATGTATAAAGCCAGAGTCTGAAGAGTACAAGACCCATAGATCAAAACTGCTCAAACACTTATGATACCCAGAGGTTTTAATATTATGTTCATAGTCCGTAATGAATCTGAAACACTTGGGACAGTGTGCATGCTAGCAATTCAAATCTGATACACACAGAAATAAAAATGAGGGGAAGATAGAAAACCAAGCTCTGCCAATGATTTGTTTCAAGTGAGCATTTCCACATTCCATTTTTAAATAGAGTCGGTGAAGGATACTTTAAACATGATAGGAAGTGATATATCCCTCACTGTGTTTGCTCTAAAATTTGATATCTGCTGTGAGTCAGATGTGACCCCGTAATTTCCCAATGGCACAGAGGGACATGAAATAAAGTGGGAACCGCAACCACCCACCACTTCCCCAGTTAAACCTTCACTCTAGTGGGGTGCAAATGAGATATTCCTCTGGCCCTGAATAGTCCCACATTGCCATTTTCCACTTCAAGGTAGGTACCTAATTTTAAAGCTGTAATTTAAAAAGTGGAAACGATTTTCTGTGACATGTATCCAAATCTGTAACCAGACAAATATTAAGAAACCAAAAATGCAAGAAACCAAAATAATCTTCTGCATAAACTTCATAGCAACTAAATACTCTTTTCCATGATGCCTCCATAGGCTTTCAAAGGCAGGGTCAGTGGTGTTGTATATTAGGTCTTTTATCTGATCTTATGCTTTCTCATAGGTAGGTGCATAAACTACCTGAACTAACAACCAAAGTATCAGATTGTCCCTATAAATTTACATTTTCAGTGTAAAGGGAGTTGCCTGTCCCATCACAAGCACCTACTGGTTGGTGAAATTACTTCATTTGCCTCTGCTTTTTCTTTGTGGAGCTAGCTGCCAGCAGGAGAAGCACTTCCTTGCCTGCACTTCAGCCCAACAGTTCTCAGCTGCCTCTTGGTCTGCACAGGAGTGGCCAAAAGGCACCAGAGGCAAGTGCTGAACACCCTCTGTGCATCTCTGACTGTCACCTGTCAAGCAGCATGCCAGGCAGAAGTCTGGAGTAGTTAGGATATCTGTGAGTATGATCTTCACTTAGAACTGGCAAAAACAATTAGTCCCTGTGGAATCTGCTCACATATATCAAAAAGGCAGGATCTGGGGCTCTTACAAAGCTATTCTGCCAAAAATCACATTACCTAAGGGCACCAGAGAATTCTTTTGCTGTCTCTTTCCCTGCAGATTTCAAGCCCTATTATATGTGCCTTCCTTTGTTTCAATGGTGGATGCACTTGAATAAAAAAACAGACAATGTGAGAAATGCATTTTATAATTGGATTACCAGTTAATGAATTCAGTTGCTTAAATTATCAGATCTGTGTGATCTTTCTAGCATTCATTATATGTAGAAAAACCGTGTGTGACTCTGCAGTAGTGTTACCCTGCAAAATGGTTCCTATCAGCTCTCTGGATGAAACATGGGAGAAGACACTATTTCTGCAACAGAAATACGACTAAGATAAATGAACTTATTCCATTTCCTCCTGCTTTAATCACTTTTAGTGTTTAATAGATATTAACAGAAGACATCTTTAAATCATTACTGCTCTTCAAGATGTCTTGTGGCAATGCTGGTTTAGATATTCACTCAAGAAAAAAAGAAAAATAGCCTCCAATGATTTCCATTAGTTTAAGATACTTTCACCACCCATGAGAATGTTAAATGTTTCAGGATAACAGAGTATAATTAGAACATAAAATGAAACTTCTAATTATTTTTTTTCATGTAGAGAAAATAATAGACCATAGAAAATTAAGACATGTCTCTTGCTTTGTTACTATGTGGTATTTTATTAAGGGAAACTGAAAGAACATGGACTTTTGCTGTCCTCAACATGGTTTCAGCATTTTAGCTATTAGACAGTAATTTTCTGGCTCAGTGTTTTGGTAGAAATCCAGAAAAAATGATACAGTAAAGCCTCTTATAAACAGAAAACAATAACTGAAGTCATTACAATTCTTTAAACTGATGATGGCAAGCCTTTCTGCTTGGGAGTTGTGTTATAAATCCCACCATTTCCTGAGGATGTAATCCTAGGCTAATATCACATTTTCACTTAATGTACAAGAAATTACCAGTTTCTAGTATCCTTCGGAATCTCTTCAGCAGTTATTTGGACTGAGAACGGTTAGAATAGAATCAAATGTATTCTGAGGATCATGTCATCTAATGGTTCACTTGTAAAGGTGGAGACAAATCCGGAAGTCATTTTTTGAGTGGGAATAGTTTGTTTAAATATAGATTCCTGTCTGTAGATGGCTTAAATTAGCAATCCTCAGTGTGTCCAAAGTCTATATCAATAAAGTTAAAGGACTATAGAGTGTGACTCATCATATTTCAAGAGACGCCTTGATGGATCACATTTGGGAGTGCTTATTTTTCTCTGCTGATTACAGATAGAACTTACTGTGACAACTACTCTATAACTGTGGGTGAATGTCACTCCAACCTAATTCTTCTGTATTATATATAGGTAGTCTTAGTTCTACTATATTATGTACCCATATTTTAGAGATTTCTAGATAAGAAATATTTTCATAAAAGAGTATGTAATTTCCACAGTAAATGCATAGAAATGTCAATTAGGATTTGAGCTATATATTAGTGCATAAATAATCATCTCAACACTTAAAGACATTGTTTGTATGAGGAAGAAACCTCACTGTACCCACCTTTTTGTAAAAATTAGGCTGTGGTCACTTCCTTTGGTGATGGTGACAAATGGGCCATCTCCAGTGAATAATACAGGTGATGACATGTTTGCACCTCTAGGACAAAAAGATACATGCATATTTTTAGATATATACCCTAATCCACCATTGGAGCAATATTTGGGAAATGATTATGCTGATAGACTAAACACCAGCTTTTAATTTTTTTTTTCTTCTCCTCAAATAATGACCCTTTAGCAGGGGATTTTCAGGGCTTGAAACTCATTTGGATTAAAATGTGAATCACTTACTTCCAGTCTTACATCTTATTCTAAGATTTCTAATGCTACATTAATATTGAAAGGGATATTAGTTAATTCATTTGACAGCAGTAAATATTTAGTTTTGTTTTTCTGTGCCACAATGCAGGGTTTGAAATACCAGTTAAATGTATGGAGCTAAAACTCAGTATGCCAAACAGGGCAGTAATAGCTGAACCTTGGGGTATCATAGTCTCGCTTTTTTGAGTGGTGCAGTTATACTATATTGTCTAGGAAAGAAATGAAATTATGTTTTGTATAATGAAGAATCTAATGGAGTAAAAAAAAAAAGTTAATTTTCACCTCATAGATCTGTTGAAATCAGAGTGGCTGTGGAATAAGTCAATAGTGTCACGTTTGCTATTGATCAAGAGTGGGGTGTATTCATAAAGTCACGGAATCACAGAACAGTTTGTATTGGATGGCACCTTTAAAGATCATGTAGTCAATTTAAAACTTTTTTTTTTTTTTTTTTTAAGCAATGGCTTTTTGAACTAAGAATTCTGTGTACTATTGGTGAGACAAATTGTTTTGACATTCAGAACACATATCCAGATTTACTTTATAGTTTGTTCTGCATCATGCACTTTGTGATACTTCATCTGACCAGTTTGGAACACATATCTATGAAATATATTTGCTTTCCCTTGAGGAAGCATGGGGAAAAAAGATAGCTGTGGTTAGACTGAACAATTTTTGGGGGGATGACAAACTCCCATCTGGCCCTTTAACCTTACACATCAGGAACAAGAAGAGAACCATTTGTTTAGTACACAGGGAGCACCTGCACTGTGCCTACTCTTCAAATGCAGTAAATCTCACTCTCCTGGGAAGGATGAAGTCTGGAATCTGCCTGCAAATCTGCCTGCAAATCTCCTGTGTATGAAGTAAAGAGGTGTTCAACAACCCTTCTGTGCCACCAGGAAAGTTGTATGATCCACCTGCTGGAAAAGTCACTACTGATGAATTTCTCAGCCTGGAAGTGCTTTTAGACAGTCTGAGGGAGCAGTAAAGTGCCAGGCCAGGTAGGCAGAGTCAAATTCTATGATGAAGAACTTTGCTGACACCAGCAAAGTCTCCCCAGGAGACTAATTTCCTTCTGAAGTTCATGAAGAAAATAGAATGAAGGGTTGCAGAGCAAAGCCTAAAAACTCTCACTCTTGTTGGACTTTCAGGTGTGATAAAATTGCCAGGTCTACCCCCATACCTAGGTACAATTTAGCAAAGACCCAGCTGGCTCTGGTCCCAGGGAAACAGGATTGTTTTGCATCTGCCCAATGCAATGGTGAAAAGCTCAGTGTGTGATTTCCTTGGTTCTGGGAAGTAAGATGCTGACAACAGATTTTAGCTGTCAGATGCACACAGCTACAAGTGCAAGCTGAGCAAAGGATTATTTTCAGGTTTCTCCAGAGCATCAATTTGTTCATCTTGCAGCCCAGACTCACTAGGAAGATTTGTAAATTATTTGCCTAAGGTGTATTTTGTAGATGCACAAGAAGCATGTCCCCAGAGTAGCTTCTTGTTTGGTACAAATCATAAATGCAACAATCGCATATTTAAGAAATGGAAGCAAAAGAATTCACACTGAGATTTACTAGAACCTGTGAGGAACATTGCACTTTGTAGCCCAGGTACATAAATAATCAGGATATGATACAGGACTCCTGTCAGCTCAGTCCTTTTCATAAATTAAGCAGAAAGTGAGACTAGCAAATGTATAAGCAATTAATAGTGAAACTAAATTGTCCTATATGAACTTTAGCCCGTCTTTCTAATAAAACATGATTCTAGGTTGTAATTCAGTGTAGGAGCATGAGCCACGGTCTACTCAGGACCTGCTATTGCAAACATCCATTTAGAAACAAATATGGTGATGCTTATTAAGAAATATGCTGCTACAGGGGGATTCAAGGAAAGCAGAATAGTGTGGTGCTCACAGAAGTTACACAGACACACACACATATATATACTAATACATACATAAATATAGTCACACCCATATAAGAATTTTGTCCTATGATGTAACTGCAGTAGCACCCAGGTTACAAAAATGTAAACAAGTTAAGTTTAAAAATATTTTTATTCTAGACAATGGGAGTATGTAGTAAATTGGGAAATGGAATTATAAAAAATTACTAGGAAGCTTGATAGGAACTCTTTTAGTAAGTGCAGCTGAGTAGTTTATAGAGACAACCTGAAAGATATTGCTGCAGAATGTTATGGGGAAGAACAGCATTTACTGATATTTAAAAGTTAAAATGCCATGGAAGGCAAAGCTTGTTGAAGCTTATCAAATATATCAATTAAATCAGTAAACCACAAAATTACTTCTGTCCAGAAGGGAAAGAAGGCAGGGCAGGGGCAGAAAGAATCAGGGAAAGAAGGGCACTGGCCACTTTAAGGAACAAGATATTTGACCAGAAGCACAATTACACACAGTTTGTATGTTCTTACCTGCATGTGTGCATAAATTACAGTCAGGATTTCTGCATGTAGAAATTTTTTATGTAAACCCACTACTCACCCAAAGGAAAAAAGTAAAAAAACCCAACAAACCAGCAGACATTCATCCAATTAGAAGCATTTCTGAAATAACACTTGGATATTTTTCTAAGTCATTCTAACTCTGTAATTGCTGCAATGAATTTATCAGAAGGGGATTTGTAAGCATCTTTCTTCAGTCACAGACCAAAATAATGAATTGCAAGCTCAGAATTTAGTTTGATTATTAGTTGGGTGAGTGGCATTCCCTAGAAACCTCAGCACTGCAGGAAAGCTAATTATTATTTAGTGGATGGAAGTGGAGTAGCGCATGATGTAAGTAAGGCCAAAATTTAGGCCATAAATTTTACCACAGATTGAAAAATGCAACACCCTGCACTCAACAATCTCCACGTTTCCCCTGAAAATTCTTCTGAACAGGGACTAAAGCCAAATCTATTTTTCTGCTATATGCTTCTCTACTCCATCCCTGCTCTAAGTCTATCTCAAGAGAAATTCCATTTCCTCTCCCAACAGCTCAGATCTAATGATGGATATGAAAAGTACTGGGAGCCCAGCAGCAGAATATCCAAGTGATTATCTCTACCTGGAATGAACAGCAGCACTACAAAAGCAGAGCAGCCAAGGCTGCTGTTGGCTCCAGCTTTACTCTTTAGCCATCCTTATGAAAGTGAAGATGTAAATGATGACATAAAGTGATAAAAGGGTGATGCATCCACAACCCTTTCCCAGTGTTCTCCAATATGTATCCTCATGCCCAACCTGCCATGTTCAGAGTCATCAATCCTGTACTGAATGTCATCAAGACAGCGTTTGCCACATTCTCAAATTTGTTGGCACACCAAGCACTCCACTTGACAGAGACAGATACATTTTGCCATTTTTTTGGAGAGTACACAAGTAAAATGAGGAGGAAAATGCCAATATACATTCAACAAATCTGCAAACAAGTTACAAAGTACAATGAATATTTATCACTCACCCCAACCCCAGCAGCTGGCAAACCCTGTCTGAAATATCTCCACTCCAATCATCTGCACATGCCAGATGCCACATCTTCCCAACCCTGGCCTGCACCAGCCCTTCGGTACTCACAGAGCCATTGAGTAATCTCACTGGAGAACAAAAGGGGCAGAAGCATTTTAGATAGGTGGCAAACCACTTTCCTCCCCCACCCCAAGCAAAGAGAAATGTAATATAAAGAGATTTATTATTGCCAATGAAGAACACAAAAAAAGTTAAAATGCATTACAGAGGTAATAAACCCAGCATCTCCAGGATGTTGTGTTCCCACAGGAAGGAAATGCTATTGTTATTTCCTATATTTCTGCCACAGGAGATATTCATACCTTGTGTTTTGCAAATGTCTCAGAAATAGACAATAAACAGTACATTTTCCATTAACTCTAAACAGTGCATTTCTTTCTTAGTCAGCATTATAAAATTTCCAAATAATGAGTGAAGCCTTAGTTCCATGATGCTCAGTAATACTGACTGGAAATAAAGTTAAAATGAGTGTTGGCAAAGCAAAAATAGATTTATAGTTCCAATTGCTACTGTTTTCACTGCAGTTTTAGTTAAAACATTCGTGCTTGCTGAAAAACCAGTCCTTCTATAAAAACTTTTCCCAAAACAAAATATTCAGAATAAGAAATCAGAAACTCTTTAAATTATTGGTAAAAAGTCTTATGCTATTGGCATAGTGACTAAGGAAGTTGGACTGTATGGCCAACAGAATCTCTTGCATACACATGTATATAAAATAAGAATTTTATTATATTATCTTAAATTTATATATAATAATGTCAACAGAGTCTCATATAGGTCTTAGCAGCTACAGCTGCATTTTAGCCAGATTGCATGTATTGCCATGGTGAAGTAGAGAAAAGCATGCAGTGCACTGACATTTACTGTTTTCCAAAATATCTTTTTAAAAAAAATCTTTCTTGTGCAAAAAAACTTTTTTTTCTGCCAAAATGCTTTCAAATAGAGTACCCACCATAGTAAATAAACATTGAGATTTTTAGAAATGCCTCTGTGAATTGAAGGAGTCCGTGAATTGAAGAGGTGATTTATACTGATATGAAATGAAATGAAATGAAATGAAATGAAATGAAATGAAATGAAATAAAATTTTGAGCTTCTTAAACATCTTGGAATTGTATGCACTGCAAGATTTCTCCAAGTTACTTTTGACAACTCTCTTCTTGAGAGAACTTGAACTATAAGTCCTTTTCCTTTCTCCTCATCAGAGCCATGTTCTTCAAATACATTATTGGTAAGGAATAATAAAGTCATTGAGGATCCAACAACTACTTAATTCAGATATCATATATTTTAGAATTTTGGCATTTCTTTGCGGTCCCTGGAAGTTTCAGAAGTTGGAAGATTTGAAAAGACAGTTTGTCTAGTTCAAGTTGCCACTTCTGATAAGTCATTGAAATTGGTTTCAGGAAAATGAGCAAGGCTTTTGGACACTGAAAAGACTCAATGTGAGAGTTTCTAATTGAATTTTCATTTTGTTTCAAGACATAGATCAATTTAGCCAAAGTTTGGATTAAATGGGTTTTTGGAAACAAATCTCCCAGGCTTTTCATGTGAGGTAATTTGTTATGAAGTAATAGACAATCAGTGGCAAAATAAATCTTTGAGAAAATGTCCATCATGTTAATGTAGGTGATAGTTTTCTTGTTCAGATCTTCTTCAGCAATGACTGGAAAAATAAATTCAAGTTTTCTTTGCTTAAGAAGAAACTGAAGTGCATTTTATTCTATGTTTTTTAAAGGAAGAATGTGTTTGCCACAAAATTGCCAATGGCACTAATTTGAGGAGTGAATTTGTGTCTTCAGACATCTATCATCTATCTGTCTATCTATCTATCTATCTATCTATCTATCTAATCTGTCTGTCTATCTATCTATCTATCTATCTATCATCTATCTGCATGCATTTACATATGCCATGTATATTTTTGTATATATGCATGTAAAAAAATGTTTAAATCTATGGACTGTCAGAACACACTAAAAACATATCTGATCCCTAGTAGAGCTCTTTGAAATACAGGAATTGTGCTAAGCTTAAGACGACTTTTAAATCCTCCATTAGTTCTCCAAAGTAGATTGTCAGAAAGAACAGTTTAAATGCTGTGCTAGGCCAAACATGACTTTGCCACTAGTCCTGTATTTAAATTACTGGTTTAGAGAATCTTATTTCCCTGCTATGTAAAATGAATTCAGATACTGTACACATGCATTTTGGAAAGAACCACTTTACCAGAGAAGTAAGGAATAGCAGTGAACAATGGATGCTGCTTTTGAAGTGTGCCATCCATTCACCCCATGGAGTCCAGGTGGGCTGGAGGGTGCCATGTGTAATAGTTTGGTTTCACACTCACAAAACTATCTGGGAATTTCCACCAAGAACTTGTTTATTCTCTACTCTGCACTGCCGAATTTTTGCTGCTGTGAAACTCTAATTAATTACAGCAAAACCTGGTATAATTTGGAAATACAAAATGAGTACAGAAGAAATGCATATGTTGATCTTTCATTTACTTTTGAGGCCATTATAAACAACTGCAGTTTTCAGCACAGAGAAGCTTCCTACCTTTTCCAGAGTTCTTCACCAGATTTCATACACTATCTCAGAATAGTGACTGTTTTCCTGGCCCTGACAAACTCAGTGAGGTACTGCTATGCAAACTGGCACGGCCTGGGTGCATCTGCGGTGGTCTACATTAGCTGAGCTTCTGTGGCGGTTTTCCTAGGCAATTCCTGCCAAATATGCATGGCTTGGGTTCAATACTAAGAAAAATGTCTTCACCAAAAGGGTTGCTAAGCATGTCAGCTTGAAAAGCGGTGGAATCACCATCCCTGGAAGGATTTAAAAGACATGGAGATGTAGCACTGAGGGACATGCTTTATCATTGAACTTGGCAGTGATGGATTTATGGTTTGAATTGATGATCTTAATAATCTTTCCCAACCTAAATGATTCTATGATTTCTGTGTATGAAGAAAACCTTACTGCATTTTGCTTCATCAGAGCCATCTTCACACTGAGGTACGTGGTCACACAGGTTGTGCAATGGGATGCATTTCCCACTACCGCACTGATGCTCATCAACTTTGCAAGCCCCTAAAGGGAAACAAGAGAGGAAAATTAATCTGTGGTTGTGAGAAAGGTTGATGTTCACAGGAGATTTTACAGTTCCCCTGAAGAAAACTGTGTAGATAGTATGAAGAGCCTTTGATTTCCTTTTCTTTCCATCCATTTCTCTTTCAAAATAAATATAATTTTCAGGTAAGTAGAAGATAATTAAGAATGAAATCTGTGGTACTCTGCCTTGTACTTTCTGCTCTAGCTAGTGTTGCTCAGTTAGTAGTCTTCCATTGCAAGTGATAAACATGGGAGTGAAAAGTCAAATCCTGTCAAAAGTGACTAATGATTTCAAATGTCAAATGTTCAGTACTTTCACAAATTTTAGAGACTTTAACTCTGTCAAGTCAAGCATATGAGCAAAGAGGCAATGAGAGCTGAGTCTCCTTCTGAAATGTATTTGTTAGGAAAGGTGGAAGAAACAAAAGTAAACTGGATGAATGAGGAAAGTGTTCAGAAAAGTAGGATTAAGCTACTTCAGAATCAGTTATACAATAAAAACAAATGAGGGAGAGAGTAAATGTAAAGTTATAATTCTTTCTGCAGCCAAAGTGTACTTTTAATGGCTTCATTTGTATTAGAGGAAATATACAGGCATAAACTTAAATTCAAAAAATTGTTTATTTTACTTTCCTGGACATACTGACAGAAATTTAATTATCTAGAAGTCTTATGTATAGAAATAGAATTGCTTTACTTCTGAATTTTTAATATTCTTACAAAATGATTCATTCATCAATCAACATGGTTTGTACCAAATGGAAGCAGAAGAATATGGTTTATAAAAAGCTTGAACCAGATCTTCACACATTCAATGTCCATAACTAATGACAGATATTACAGAGAACTTAGTTCTTAATTGAAAGTGTTTTTATTATATTGCATCCAGCCAAAAATTATTTCTGTTCAAATAATTCTTACTTTTCCAAAAATCAATATTTCATAGAAAAAATAAAACACAAAGAAAAATCTGATTTTCTTTTAAAGTTAATTTATTTACTGACAATCCTTTTGTCCTTAAGCCTGCATGCTAATGATATTAGCCTCTCTCCTTTGGCTGCAAAGATGATGAATAAGCATAATTCTTTTGCAAATGGAATATTTAAAATATATTTAAACAGAACTGGCAATGGTAACTCAGCGAATTCTTCCTTGTTAAGCTTAATTTTAATTTTACAAAGTATGGGCAAGGCTGGCCCAGCAAAGTTGCTGAACCAGCTAATAAAGAAAAAGGCAGAGAGTTGTTGGACTGAATAAATGTGATTGAGAAGGCAGAACAAGAAGCAGTAAAATTGTCATATGGACATTTAAACTAACATCTCAATGTTGCACAATGGGATTAAACAGAATTAATTTTACAAATGTAGACCAAAGGTGAAGATTTTAAAAAATATTAAGAAAAGTAATATTATTGTTACTACTGTGAATCCATGAAAAATCTACCCCTGACTAAACAAGCTGGGACAAACTTGGCATTTCTGAGAGTTAAAGTAAGAAAAACGGCGTAGATCCTGGTTGATCTTCTGTTCATGCAAGTGCACAGTACTTCACATATCTCTCAATATATACTGCTTTTTTTTTCTCTGTTTTTGTCCTGTCAGACTTCCACAGAAGTAATACAAAGCCTCTAATTAATTCAGTCAAGATTTGGCCTAGAGTTTGTATAATTATTTGTCCTGCTAAGCTTATTACTGTTCCTTGTAATTTGCATTATGCTTAATTTTGCATTTTTTGGTGAGTTGATTGCTGAATTATGAGTGACAAGTCCAATTGCAGTCCCCAAGAAAAATCAGGAGTCTTTCAGAAGGGATCTGGCTGGAACCAGAAACACTGCTGTCCAAATATTTAAGAGACTAGTTCTTCTCAGATTATTCACACACTGAAGACCAAATTTTTGGAGATGCAAGAAGGACCATAGTACAAATATTGATCAGAGTTACCACATGCAGTGGTATATTTTCTCTTCTAGTACATGTTATCAATATTAAATATTTTACAAATGCATTTAAACATACTTTAATGACACCCTGAAATTATTTTAAAAGTGGTGCTTTTTACTGGGATTTTTATAGGGAATAGTTACTATTTGCCCTCTTAACATCTGAAAATATTTTGGTCAAAATACTGAGTCAATTTTCCGCATAATATCACAGAGTTGCACATGATCTAGACATTGCTCCAATTACACTAAGAAACAAACCCATCACTTTTCCTGCCAGGAAATATAAAGTACAGATAAGTGACCAGCCTTTTTCTCTTTAACATTTGCATTTTTGATACTGAGAAAGTGCTAAGAGTCACTTTGTACTCCCCACATTTTCTGAAATACATTTGGCCACTGGTTTAACCTCTTAAATACAAAGGTTCAGATGCTTACTTAGATGGTAGCCAGTAGTAAAGTTTGCAAGAAATCCCTTCCCAGTTGAAGACTTGTCAGTCTGGAGGATGACTGTCATCTGGTTTGTTGTAGAGAAGACGTCTGGCAGTGGGCCTTTCCCTGTGTAGACAGCTATTCACCAGGAAAACATGAGTACATTCAACTTATTTTATTCATATCTATTTCAGAATGTTCTGGGTTCAAAAGCACATACTGCCACCACAGGGATGTAGCTGCTCTCCCAAACCTAACTCAGACTGCCGTGGTCAGACCCCAACACCAGATTTGACTAATCAGCATAGAACTATAAGGTTCAGCTGAGAGATTTTCCATCTGTTTGTCCACACACATAAACAGTCTGATTCACTGAGAAGTTAATTTCACATGGATTGCAAAGAGAGCTGAGTGTGTGCAAATGTTTTGGAAACCTGATGTCACATGAAGTATGCTTTCTCAATTTTTCCTCTGAATTTCCTCTGAAATGAGGCCCAAAAAATGCAAATGAAATGAAAGGAATTTCATTTCCATGATATTATATCCAACAGTTTTCTCCAGCTGTCTGATTACATTCATTTTAGTACCCACTGCTGCTACTTGCCCAAAAGTAAGGAATCTGGTCCTCTGCCATCTCTGATTTCAACCACATCATTAATATTTTCCAGATCAAAAAACTGAAAATGAAGTTGGATGTTTTTTCCATTCTCAGCATTCAAGTACCACACACCTGGAAAATAGTAACACACACACACACATACAAATCACCTTTTCAGTAGTTACATTCACTCTGCCATTTTCCTCTTGAAGGGCTTTGGGGGCGGGGGGTGGGGGGTAGGGGATCTCCTAAATTGTTAATAATCACCCAAGAAATTCGAAAGTTTAAATCTTGTATTTAAAAGCTGTCAAGATCAAAAATTCTATAGTTTCTTATTCTTAAAACATTTTTGAAAACTAATTTTAGGCTTCTGCAACATATACACGTGTGTTTTTAATCATTCATGTCAGCTTTGAGTTTCCCCAGGGTAGTAAATCTCATTATTTTCTGACAGTGGCAATGTGACAAATGGTCTTGTCACTTAAGTCTCATTTGATAGTAAGATAATTTTTATAATCAGTCACAGAAGCCTGTCTTTGAAGTTAAAATAGGTCTTTGTTTCTGTTTAGCCTTATACTTTCTCATATTTAAGTGTGGATACTATAGAAATATTGTAAAGAAAGTAAAAAAAAATATTCTCATGGAGTGAAAAGAATTTTCTCACTAGCAGGAATCTCATTTGGGTACTTGTGGAATGAATCCTGGAAAAGTGAGCCATATCTCAAGCAGAACAGAAACACAAAACGACAACTCTTATGATTGCCATAGCAGCACAATTCTCCAGGATTGAAGGAATAAATAATTAAAATTTCATTAAGAAGCCATGACAATGCTCTCTTCCTTGCTTTATCCATCAACAAGACATAGTGAACTACCTTGAAGCATTCACTTTTGCCAGCTCTCATTTAATCTAAATCAAGTAACATCAGTGGAATAGCAATGTCTTCTCACTAGTATGTTAAGAAACAATAAATAGAGGATTCTTTACAAAATGCATGCACATATAATACACCAGGTTATGGTAAAATGGGGACTTTCATCACCTTGTATGCTGCTGCATTGACATAAAACATTTGACATAATCGCCAGGAATGAATTGGCCTGTCTGGACCTGTTCCATTGGATTATGCTTGTCTTCATCCCTTTTTAATCCCCTGGCATGTGTTTCTTTAGCTTCTGCTCAGTACCACATAGAATACAATTAAAAGATCCTACTGTATATACCTTGGATCTTTGGTTTTTTTTTTTTTTTTTTGTTTTGTTTGACAGTGTCAGAGTTGGAAAAGCAGATTTAGTATCTCTACTTTTCTATGGTTAAACTTCTCTTGAAGATTTGGAAAAGAATTACTTACAAAACGCTAAGTTAGGGTAATTGTTTGGAAAATTTGCAGAGCTGAATGTATTGTTTGGCTCCCAGAGTTCAACCGGCCCTCCACAGTCAGCTGAAAAAGACAACATTTCAAAAACATAATTAACCTGCTGTCTTAATCTTTTAATCTGTGGTAACAACGATAATTTCTGAAAGTAATATTCATGATTATTGGTCTGCACACTGTAACCATAACAGAAATATTAAGAGAAGAATGTGATACAGTCATATATCTCATTTACAGTAATAAAGAAAGCTAGAGAATATGAGAGGCCTCCGAATACAACCAATTCATGCACTTTGCTTGTATGCCTTTCTTGTTATCTGATCTGCCTCAGAATCACAGAATCATTAAAGCTGGAAAAGACCTCTGAGACCATTGAGTCCAGCCTTTGACTGATCAACAGGACCTTGTCAACCAGACCATGCCCTGAGTGCCCCGTTTAGCTCCTTCCCGTACACCTCCAGGGACAGTGACTCCACCACCTCCCAGGGTAGTCCTTCCCATGACTGACCACTCTTTTGTTGGAGAAATTGTTCTTGCAGCATCAGTACAGATACTCAAATCTAAAGCTCCTTTTGTCATCTAGCAAGTAAACTTTCAGCAAAAAGCCACAAACCGTTCCTTTCTTTTCTTCAGGACCCCAAAACCTTTAACAGCTAAACCTTGTCAGTGGTTAAACCAGCCATTTGCTTCTTCCTTAAAACAACTGTTCTAGTAGGAAAGACCTTTGTCATAAAGATGTGTATGTATTTACAGGTAAAAATTAATAAAATTTATGTAAAAGCAAACATAGTAGATCTATGTACACACATAAACATGCATTCACAACATGGACACAGCTAACTGTTCTTTATATAGTCAATATTCTGTTTCAATTCTAATTTTGATGGTGGTTTTACATCCCAAATATGTCAGCTTAATGTTCAAACACTTTACTTGATATAGAGAAATATTATTTCTTTTCATTTTAGCCATCAGAATGATTAAATGAACCATGAGGATGAACTTTGCTGTTTTCCCATTTTTGTTTTTCACAATTACTTCATTCAAAAATGAATAGTGCTTCTCCACTTGCTTCAGGAAATTGTAGTTAAGGGAAAACAGCTTTACCTTCTTTGGTTTTTTTTTTTTTTTTTTTTTTTTTTTGTTCTTTTTAAAATGTTTTATTCCTTGAAGTAAAATTGTTGTGTTTTCTTTTATTTTTTCTTTTTTTTAAACTCTCAGATTTTGGCTAAACTTTAATTCTCTCCTCCCCACCCCTTATGGCTCAAATTTGCATGCCATGATGTCTGATTTCACACTCTGAGCCCTTTGGTTGGGGACTGCATAATCTACAAGTCCAAGTCTGACCACTCAATCCCACTGGGAGAAAGCTAAAAAAAAAACAATCCAAAACCCCCTAAACCAAGAAAAACTTGAACTTCCTCACAACATACATTTTCTAGAACTTTCTATGTCACTGAATCACTCCTGGCAAGAAAAGTTGAAAGCTCAGAAAGGAAAAGGAACTGTTAACAATCTCATCCTGACTAATAAGTATATTACGTTTCAGCCATATGGCTCACAAGGAAGATTATTTTCTATAAATACCATGGACGACAGATAAAGATTACATTGGGTTTTTTAAATGGAATATTATGGCATGTGAAATCTGATCTGGTCTTGACTACATATAAGGCACATTAGTAGTGATCTTTGTCTAGCATGGAAAAATGAGAAAAGAAATTGAATTTACTCATGTCCTGAAATAATGTTTTAAAAGTTTCCAGTGATCTTTGAACATAAATTCACATGGAGTTATTCATACAGCTGTTACTTATTAGAGAACCAAGCAGTAATCACTACCAACAATCTTGGCTGAGTACAACAGATGACTTTCCCAACATTTTAGAAATGATATATGACCTGTATCTCTGTGCTTTTGCCAAAACTTCAGTTTATATTGACATAAGTGTGGAGTGTACACTGTCTTTTCCACACCATTGTTTGTGTTAAAAGATAGATTACAAATTAACAGGAAGATGAAAGCAATCTTTGTTTTAGATGAAAGTGAAAGGTGACAGACTTGTACAAAAGACAAAAGCAAATCTGGCTTTTCCATGCCACCATCAGAAATGCCCTTTTTTACATTTCAAGGAGCTTTTGTGGCACTGTGAATGATGCCAGTGACTTGTACTGAAGCTCTAATTCTAGTAAAAGAAATTGACTCAGCTCAAATTCTTTTATGTCTTGCTTATGGATATGACATTTGTAGTGAAATCATTAGTGTTAGTAAGCTTGCACACATTCATCAAAGTAATTTCGTACTTCTTTGAAGATGATTGATAACATTCACTTTTTTTTTTTTTCCATCAGGTTACAGATAGCATGTAGCAGCATGTGCCATTAAAATTATGAAAGCAAGTTATTTTTTCCCCAGCAACAGCTTAGACTGTCGTTTTGTATCATGGATCTCTTTAATCTCTTTCATAAGGAGTTATAAGCCATATTACCACTTCCCTTTTTTGAATGCTAAAAGTTTATGACCATGCACTGGGTAGAGATCTATAGTTTGCTATTCCTTTGGTGTTTCTCAGAAGCACTCAGCTACTGTTTACCACAGGGTTGTTCTCCCACTAATCATTAGACTGGTGCTAATTTGTGAGGTGTGTTTACCCATAACCTGAAGGTTAGCTGGAGGGGGCAGACATCAGCATCTCTCCACAAGACTACTTTAATAAAAACCGCTATTGAATTCTAAAACTCATTTTGAGAAAATATGACTGAAATTACTACTGTTATTAAAATTTCATTTTGCTGACAGACACACCTTGTTGAACTTTATCTCCCTGTGTCTCATGATGGAGCTCTAAAACTGCATTTTACTCTTCCATTTAGAAGGCTTTGCTTACCTGTCCTGATGCAGTAGATTTGGAGGTGACAGATTTGAGAGAATAACAATACTATACAGTGTTTCAACATGGATACAATGTGAACAGTCTTACTATTATTTTAATTTTAGACCATTTAGACATTTTTAAAGTTTTTTTATGTTGTCAAGAGAGAAACCAGCTGTGCTTTGAAAGGCACAGCAAATCTAATATAATGCAGTCCTGGAACATGTTCAATGTTTGCTTTAATGATTTGAAGCTATATCTGAATAGGCCTTTTGTAGAAATATTTTTTTCCAAAATTTCATCCACTTGCAGAATAAATTACAAAGCAAGCCCCATCTGATATTTTAATGATTTTTTTCTATAAGCTCTATTTATACTTGTTTTTTGCTTTGAAAGTGCTTGGACTTGTTTAACATCATATACCATGTTTCTTCTCTCTTTTATATAAGTTATCCAGATTTATGAGGATAGTTACAGGTATTTTCTCTGGGTTTTTTTGCTGTGAGATGTTCCTGTTTAGCTCTGTGAAACTGGAATGTTTTGAGGAAGCTTAAACCTCTGTGCTTTTGTCTAAAATACTCTGCAGCTGGAAGGGTATGGATCAAGCTGTACAACCTGTCTGGAGAGGCATGGAACTTGATCTTAGTGTGTTATCCTGAAGATAACATTATAATGCTCAAGATTTTATAAAACTGAGGTTGAAAATTCTGACCCACTCAAACACAAATACAGCAGTAGGAAATCAACAGTGATTTGGTGTTTACTTACTGGGAACTAATGGGGTGGTAGCAGCAGTTGGCCTCACAGTTGGCTCTACATAATTGTCTTCATTACACTTTCCCTTCGTCAGGCCAGTGTCATCCAAGGCAATATCACTGGGACCACGCCTTTTAAAGGCATCAAAAATAACCTGAATTCAGGAAAAAAAATCAGAATTTTATAATTTAATGAGCCATTTTCAGCTTCCTACCCTGTACCATTCTGTCTTTTCTTTAATGCTCTTATTTTCACTGTAATCTACACTGGTGCTACACTCAGGGGAAGGCATTGGGGATGAGACAGAATTTCTCACAAAACAGAACAGCACTATGCAAACTGAGTGGATCATTCTAAGGAATGTAGTAGCTTCTTTATTTAAATGATGAACTTGATTCAAAAATATTTAATACCTTTGCTTTTTATATATACACATATTTAAAATGTAATTTTAAAAACAATTCTGCATTGCTCATCAGCCCAAACTTCTCCTGCACTAATGGCACAAAAAGCTAAAATTAATCTCATTTGTTCTTAATGGCTCTTTAATATTCACATATTTAAAGTAATCCTGCAAATAAGGAGTTAGTGCTGGTGAACTACAGTTAGGTTTAGCAATCTTCTAGAGATCATATGTGGTTACATATTTCCTGGAAATCTGATGCAGCCTGGTCACAGATGCATTTATTTCCTCAGATGTTAAATGCATCTTTCTAGCAGTGCTTGCCAGAAATCATTCAAAACTACTGTAACAGGGCAAATCATCCCAAATACCTATAAAAAGGAATTGTTTCCAAAAGAGAGATGCTGAAAGAATTGTCTGGAATAAACCTCCTCCTTTTGTTTACAGATAAGTCAAGTCAGTTGTTAATCATGTGGTATCAAAACCACTTCCATCCGCAACACACTTTCAGTGGATTAATCTGTAAGTAATTAGTGAAAACACTGATCCACAATCTGAAGCAATTTAAATTTAAATCTTCTTGTGGCTAAATGCTTCACATCACCCTGACTATCAAGATTTTATATCCCACAGCAGATTTTGATAGGCTTTGAACACTTGTTTTGTGGAAAGCTCTCATGATAGCATTCATTGTTCCTTGACAATGATCATGTTTTCTGAAATATTAATACTTTAAATTCCAGAGTAGGGAAAAGGGGCTGTGAGAATTCAAATGGGGATTCCAATCTCTGCATGCTAATATTTATTTGATAGCAGACATCTTTAAATGATACTAAGTATTATCTTTGGAACAGTGGAATTTTGGGGTCATTTCACAGGAGTCTCTGATATCAGTTTAGCTAAAATAAATGAAAAAATAATAAAAAAAGCAGCTTAACAAACCTTAAAATCAGATGTTTCATTTAAAGTTACTTGTCCATAATTCCAGTTGTTTCCATAGTTTCCTTCTTTCTCAAAAATTATCTTTTCCTGACCACGCTCATCACTTATGCTAACTCTTAAACGGTAAACATTATCCCCATACATGAAATACCTAGAGGGAAAAAGCATTTTGGTTTTACTAGAACAAAGTCAGATTCCATGAAAAAATGTTGCTCTTTTTATTTTATAATGTTTTATAAAATTAGGATTAATTTGAAGCAAGCATGAAAATAATATTAATTGTATGTTTAAATTACACCTGGAAGAGTAGAGGCCTAGTTAAGCTTCATAACAAAAAACATTTCAGGGATTCTTAATATCATTTTTGTATAGAAATGAAAATTGGATGCAGGGTGAAAAAGAAAATACATTATAGCTAACTGCAAAAGTCAAAGCTATGAAGGAGTTAAACTTCAGGCCTGGAACTGAGACTGATTGTGGAAATCCAAACAGAACCAGGCTGGTGTTGCTGGCATGCTGAGTGGGATTCATATTTTAAATGAAAGAAAGCTCTTTAGGTATATTCTTAAACAAAATACAGGTTTAGGAATTATGTAACAATACCAAAAGCTTAGGCAATACGTTTCTGAAGGGACCAAAGGCAAACTCAGAATCCGGACTCGCTCTTCTATGAGTCCAAGTCCAATGGGTGTTGAAATATAAAATCCTGCAAGATAATGGTCACACTTTAGCCAGGACAGAAGAAATTTATTTTTTACTTTTTTTCTTATTGAATTAGAGTTTTTATATTAAAAATTACATCAAGCACAGATAGTGTTGCATGATTTGGAAGATTTCCGACACAGTAAATGTGAGTGATTATCCCAAGATATATTCATCAGTCAATGACATATTAAATTGAGCTTTTAAGCTTCTTGGACACTCATAACTAGATATGCAATGTGAAACTAGTCCTTTCCAAGTCAGTGGGAATCCTGCCTTATATTCAGTGAAGGCAGCAATTCTCCTGCCTTTATAAAAATGTCTTCCTATTTGATATTGCTTGTGATTTTCCCAACATTTTCATAATTTGTATCTACAAATGACAATGGGAAATATGGATTATGTGTTAAGAGTGAGAGAATGACTATGTGAATATTTTATAGCAAGGTGAGGCATTATAAACAAACAAACTCCCTTTTATTTGTGAAATTGGGTTTGTAGTTTTTTCTGAGATAATTTGTTGCAGCTGGGAATTTGGACTTCTTCTTGCCTTATGAAGGCAAGAGAAGCACTGGGATTTGTCATAAGAAATGCAAACTTAGGCAGCTTTTAAATAAAATTCTTGCTTTATTCAAATAATGGGTGTAAACTCGTCTTTTCTTCTATCTAACTAATACATATATATGCAACTATTATATTAATAGAATTTTCAAATTAATATATCTATAATTATATTAATTAAATTATATACACTGTATTCTGTTACTTATACTTCCAGATTATTTAGTTTTTTCATGTGGGAAGCTAAAATTCCTGAACATTCATCTGAAATATGAATCAGGCTTTTAATTTCCTCTCTTGACTTAGAGAGCCTGCAGTAGAATAGACACGGTGTCTAACTTAAAGAAAAAAGTTCTTCATATAGTCAAAGGGACAGTTCTCTGTCTTTGTTTCATCAATTTTCTGAACATTCAGTATCAATTTTGAATGTGTATTAAGGCCTTTACTTTTCAGGAGCAGAAAAAATAAAAAAAAAAGTTTCACTGAATGTAATAGCTTGATATTTATGATGCAATTTAGTCGAAATAATGGTCACAGAAATTTAAATATGCAACACAATAATAACATTACACATAGGAACATTACATATGTCAGCTTAGACTTGGCACAGGAAAAAGAGAGAGCACCTAAAATGGATTAATATTTTTGAGAGAGAGATCATTGTCAAGTGTTTTGTTAAACAAATTTTACATTCTTTCATCTGATTTGCATTCTAGAAGCCAAGTGGGAAGACAAAACAGTGTTCTGAAGATGTTTAGGAAAATGTGCATTAACTCAGAGAGGGGTGAATAATTTCTATCTAATAAAGTGCAGAATACTATTTATCTTTTCCCAGGAGTAACTTCTTTCAGAATAATTTGCAATTTTTCCACTTATTTGTCACTGAATAAATTTTATGTAAGTCTTGCATAGAATACATATAACCATTGCAAGATCCAATTTGTATTTTATCTGGTTTTAGCTGGACTGACAAATCAGCTGAGAGAGTGATTGTTTGGCTTTATTGTTGAAGCAGAAAAAACCTTATAGAGTCTAATGCTGGTATAAGGATTCATGATGCATTCAAAATCCAATTCCTATCAGCATTGTCTCTTTAAATAAATACCACTTTTGATATGACCACTTTTCCAATTATGTTATTCAACTGTAACAGTTACTGGAGTGTTTGTGTGTTTGGCACAGTTGGTGTGTTTGCTGTGCAGTAACTAGGGACACAGATGCTTCCTGCAAACTGCAGGTCAACTTTATTTAAATCAAAATTATTTTGTGACAAACCTGAGGATGTCAGCAGTAGAGAGGGGTGAAACAGAAGTGATTTGCCTAATAATACTAATTATACTTTTTTCCCCTCAAGTTAAACATACAGGTTTTTGACCTATAACATTTTTTCCCTATAGAAATTCCTTTCTCAGATAAGGCATTTTGGTGTAATAAAAGCATTGAATTTTTTAGTACCTCACACTTAAATAATTTTACATATTCTGTTCTTTTTCCTTTTAGTTTTGTTATGTTTCCACAAGAGGGCAATCAGAAGGATAAAACATTTTATCTGGTAGTCCTGACATTTTTTGTGGTAGAATACTACAACATCCTAGTAATACCACTATGACAAATCCATAATGCAGTGATATAAGCTAAATCAAGTTTTTCCTTTAATCTTAAAGCCACTTTTTTGATCTTACCTGACAAGTTGCCAAATGTATGATCAAATTCAGGACCAGTCATCAAGGGAAAGGTAGGACCGTGAACTCTGTCCCAGTCTGAATCATCATCTAAATCTTGTATCCAGAAACAAAAGCCATCTTCAAAAGTGCAATTGATTTTCTCATAATCTGTGAATAAGAACTTCTAGTAAATAAAAGATGACAGAGATGGTAAGTTTTTTCTTAGAATTACATGGGAAGGAGTGATGAATAATGTCAATTTTAAATATGTTTGTAAACCAGCCCACACTGACTTAATTTCCTCTTTATGCAATGCAACAAAATTACTCAAATAAGTGTGTTTGTACTTGTTAATCAAACACTATTTTTGAAGGGTAGCCCAACATACTCTTGCATTCATTCACCAGCCTTCATTTCTGATCCTTCATTTCCTCTTTTCTTTGCCAAGGCCTGGATTGCTCCAGCAGAAAGGGCTCACCATTAGAGCAGAGTGCTGTGCTCCATGGCCCTGGGATGCCCCTTTCCTTCTCATTTGCTCCTTTGATCACATGGCTTTGCCGCAGCATCCTCATCACTTTTGTTCTCATGATATTTCAGACTTTCTGATCCTGTGGATGCTTCCTGCAGCATATCCCATCCCAGCCTCATTCCCTGCTCACCTCCTGCTCAAATTTAGCAGCTAAAGAAGCCTTCACTTATCCAATTACCAAAGCGTGAGTCATATTGCTGCATTTTGTTGTCACTGTAGATTTATCTCATCCAGACTTTTCTTAAGGCCTATTTACTGAAGCAGGTATTTTCCTGAATGCTATTTCTAAATGTTGCTCTGAACATTTTATTTTATAAAGATATGGTGGTCAGTTCAGTGAACAAACTGGCTGAGAGGAATCTGATGGAGGTGCAGACACAGTTTTATTTACACAGTAAGACATCGCCCTACTGCTAGATACAGGCCTGTACACCTGTGAATGGCCTTACAGAAATAATTTGTTTGATATTTAAAACAGTATGAGTTTATTCAGAGTGGATCTAGTCATTGGGCTAAGGCCAGAAAATGATGCTTCCCTTTCCACTGCCATTTACTCGAACTGAAAGTGTAGATTCATTAAAATTTTGGGATAAAAAAGAAACAAAAAAACCAAACACACTCACACACACACACACACACACACACACACACCCACCCCACTTACTGTTTAGTTCACTCGCATTAAATGCAGTGTATGTTGCATTAAAGCCATTATAATTCTCTGAATAATCAGACATAAACTGTGCTGTAGCCTCATGAGAAAAAATGTAAATTGTTTCAAGTTTGGTCCCTGACAGAGAAGCTGAAAACAAATAAAAGAAACGATACAGTCAGAGAGAGAATAATCACAGGCACATTAAAATTTCCAGTGTTTTCACAAAACCACACTGGATTAGTTTATTGAGTCTTAAGGAATGATTTTCATGTTGTACTGCAATCCTGCTACAATAGCTTCAAACTCTTGGAGTATTTAGCTGTTTGGCTGACATATAAATATTCTGCACATTCCATCTCTCATGTCCACCAATATGGATATCAGCTAGTCTTTTGCCATTTCTCATTCTCATTCTCTACCTATTTCCAAAAATAAGGATAAAGAATAATATATCTTTCTGATATAGTTATCTTCCTATAGTCTATCTTCAGAAGATGTTTTCCATCTCTGATGGAATTCAGCTGTATAGACTGAGTCTTGTAAAAAATGGGTACAATCCCAGTTTTCAGAGTAGAATATAGAGACAGAGTTAAGTTATCATCAGTATTTCAAGATCTGAGGAAAACAATGTATTTAAAAATACTTGTATTTTCAGGAAGTTTTGTAGCAATTCTCTTACCTGTTCGGTTTAGATTATTTCCTTTTATATTATTGCATGTGATATTACAGGAACTTCTGACAATATATTTCCAAAGAAACATGGACCCCACAAGACCATGAGGCTGATGAAGTTATGAAGATCATTCAAATAAGTTGTCAATAAGCAAGTAGAAATTTCATAATGTATAAGGGTTTTATTTGGTCAAATTAAAAGGCAGATGGGTATATTGAGACTAATTGTCCAACAGGGTAACTTTATGCAGATCCAGTCTTCCTTTTAAACATACACATGCAGCTTTTGATACCTTAAAATGCTTATTTAACCACTTAGATTTGAATATTATTAGCTGAAAAAACTTACCTCTTAAAACCTTGTTTTGTCCTAATCCTTCAAAAATACTCAGCTCGTCTGCATATGGTTGTGTTTCAAAAGAAGTGAAGTTCAGTTTAATGGACAACCCTTGAGGCACTCTAAGGCAACAAAAGAAACATAAACTCAAAACTGAAAATCTATTATTTTACTTCAATAAAGTCATTGAAGTCATTGAATGCTTGAATGATAAGTTCAGAAGCAACATGAAATTATTTCAATCAAGATTATTAATCGAGATGGTCTTTTTGTCTAACTTTAAGTTGTAAAATTGCCAAAGGAATTGAACATAAACCTTTTGTAACAGTGTGCACACACCTTTATGCACTGGAGTTAAGTGCATTTTAGAAACTGAATGTTCTGAACTCTAGAATGTGATTATCAGTTCTGTAAGGGGTTTTTTGGATGGTTTTGGCTGGGTTTTGTTGTCCTCTGCATCTCATTGAATTGCAAACACTTTTTTCGTACATGTCACTCTTAGATATCTCACTGCTCAGGTAGACTTCCCAAATCCAGAGGAACAGTATCCAGATATCAATATGAAAAGCAAGATATCAAAATCTCTCTCCTGAAAGTCCAAAACACTGCCTCTTATGACAAAAACAGGATTTGCATGCAGATTTGATGATCTCAAACCCACTCTTTGGGAAATTGTTGCAAATCCAAATCATCACACGAAAAGTTTAATGACAGAAGTCACTTGAAGTAAAGTGTAAAAATTCTTTGCCTTATTTTTCTATAGTTATGCTCTATGAATAATGTATATTTAATTTCTTCTCCCATTTCCTTTCCACTAGACACATATGGTAGTCCAAATTCTAAAACACTACCAGCTTAGCTACCACTATGTGGTTTTTTTTCAGAATTCAGAGACTCAATGAAAATAAGCTTTTAACAACAATCTGCTGGTGCTTATCAGTAATGATAACTAGAGAAGTGTGAAATAAATACTTAGATATTTTGCCTTTTAAATTTTTTTGTTCTTGTTGTAATTTTATATTTCTCCAGATGGAAGAAATAGTTTTGGTTAGAAAAAACATATAGTTGGAAGGTTCAGGAAGCTAAACTTTCAGGGAAATATTACACATATTGCTCTTTAAGGAGAGTAGATTGGATCTTCATTTGGAGTTAAAGGGCATGAAAATGAAAAAGCTCTTCCTAAAGGTAATGGGGAAATATTTCTAGACAAAGGCATGTACAAGAAAATCCAATCTCGGATGTATTATAGGTTGCCTCTTAACACATTTTTATAGGGATAATAAAAAACTTAGGTTACTGGAAAACCTAAAAGTTCCCTCATGGAAACAACTCTGTTTGAAAGAAAGACAAAATTTGAGCACTACTTTGAATTTCTTAGGGCTTAACTCTCAGTGTTTCCTGATTTCTTAAAGCAATTAAGTGGAAAATAAATTCACATGGTTGTCTTTTGTCATTTTTCAATCTGTAATTACACATATCTGCAGAACTTCTACCGTATTATTTGCAATTGCTCCTGATTCTTTCCAAAATGATTTTTTTACTAACTACATACCTGGTATAGATATCTACCTAACAGAATGCTTCTTGCAGCTATAGCAGCACTTGGAGCAACACCAAGAGTGTAGAAGGGAGAAGGGCACTGGGGCCATGTTTATTTACTGGGCTCAAATTCTGCAATGCCAGGAAATGAGGAACAAGGCAGACATATTCTGAAGAGAAAAAATCTTGTTCTTTTCCTGGGGCACACCTGTATCTTAAAGCCAGGTGTTGTCAGTAATTACTAGTGAACAGTACCACTAAGGATGACAAGGAAAAAAATGTACTAAACAGAAGGAAAACCAGGATTTCAAGGTGAAGATGAAAGTTCTGAACAAAATCAAAGCCTAGCAGTTTCAAAGGAGCCTTTGGAATGAGAAGCTCAAATCTTTTGCAATTTTAAAAGCAATTTCTTAATCTCCTTTGAAATCTTCTGCCAAATTAATACTTCTCAGAATCAAAGAACATTCATTATTATGAAACCATAATAAGAATTACTGCCTTTTAAAGCAGTAGCTTCTTAATTGAGCATCATAGGATGGATTTTTAGGACTGTCTAACTTGTGATCATCCAATTTTTTTAGATATGTACTTTTGGATGAGATTTGTCATATAGTGTGGCTATCTTTTTTCTCCCTGGCCTAAGGGAGTCAAAAGCACAGAGTGTCCCTGTCTGTAGGCATATATCCTTGATTAGAAAAACCCTAAAACCACTTATTGTGACTAAGGTTTAACAGGAATGTTGTGCCATTATGTAAAATGCAATTAACTGTGCAATAAATTATGCAATTCTAAAATATATTTCTGAATTACATAGGTACACAGGTACTCTTAATTCACATATGAAACCTTTAAACTTAAGTGACAAGGGAATTCTTGAAAACTCTGTTAAATAAGAATTACATTATATAAAGCCATTACCTGAAGACTACTAGTTAATGTAATCCTTTGTGGAAAAAAAATCTTGCAATTATTTTATGTGATTTATTTTGAACGTATACTTATGTTCCTCTGGATATATATAACACACAAGATTTCTCAAAATTGTACCTAAGAACTTTTGTAAGTGGAAAAATTATTGATATAGTTATGGAGCTTATGCATGAAGGTTTTTAAAGAAAAGTTACATAAACACGAAGAAGAAAATGGTATTACATATTTTCTATGCTGGGGTATTTGGGAATAAAAGCAAATGGCATAAGACTATTGTGCAGGAAACAAGATCACCTCATAATCAAAAAAGTATTAGGTACAATTTTATTGGAAAATTGCTTACACTATTATCCATTGGCAAAAAATGTTTTCATTATATGGCTCTGGATAATTCATAGAGTGAAAAAACCCAGAGGAACCAGTCAACATGAATTTTCCATCACAAACTGCAGCTGTAAAGATATAATGAAGAACATTTGTCAGAATGACATTTGAAAAACAGAATCGGAGCCAAAATGTGGGTGACACTGAATATTGATTTACATGGAACTGCTTTGTAAGCAACAATAGGAAGACAAAATAAAATACACTATCAACTTATTCCCCCTTTCTAATTCTTATCACTGATCTCAAAATACTACATGAGAAGAAAACCAGTACAGAAAATTCATTTTTAAATTAGACACAATCCAACTAATCCAAACTAGTCTAAACCAATCCAAATAATTCAAAAACAGCAACTGGATGTAGCTAATCCAATACTTTCATTTTACTCTATACTTTCATAAGGAAATAGGACCTTGCCTTACCCGTTCTTATCTACAACTACTTTAAATCAGAAAACTGTGTTTGTACTACCACAGACAATTTGATATCACGTGAATAAAAGCGAAAGGGGATATGGTTGACCATTGTTATCTCTACTTTTATGAGCTTCCTGGTTCCTTGCCTTATATATTACTGAGTACTTGAAGAGATAAGTGGATCTCCCAAGTTCCCTGCTAGCTATTGACTTCATTCAGCTGAGGTAAATGTCATTTATCATCATCTATTTTTTCAAAGGCCTTTCAATAGTTTTTTTCCCTTGATGTTGGTATTCCATTTTATGAAAAGTTTTCATTTTAAAAAGAGGAAAAAAATATTTTTATGCCTCAGCAAGATTGGAAATGATAATTCATGTAGAGCTTTTTATTTTAGCAGACACTGAGGAACGGCTGAAGGTTTTGCTTCATCTCTTAACATTATATTAGGAATTTGTCTAATAATGTTTTCTCTTCAGTTGCTCAAAAAGTATCATAGGGCTTTCACATAAGGATAAAATCAGTACCACACATGAATATTTGGAGAGGTAAGGACAAGTTCATCAATTTGAGACAGATGATCAGAAATTATACAGAGCTTTTAATTAATTTCAGAAATGAAACCATACCTATAATGATGGTCCAAATTATGAATAACCAATCATATTGAAAATTAAATGGGAATTTTATTGAGCATAGTCCTCCTCTGGGAAATTATACATAAAAGAATAAATTGAGTCTCCTTGTGTGTTCATTTCATAAGTGTAAAATTCTTTCTGCCTATCACTGTAGCAAACACAAAAGTCAAGTGTTGTTTCACGTAGCCATAAATAAAGACTGTGCAGAATGAACTTTGCCAACATGCCTAATGCATGAGCCGAATAGAAACATATTCCCTTTTGCAGTCTTTGAGAAGAAAACACAACAGATAAGATTTTAAATACAAAGAAAGAAAAGGTCCATGAGTGATAGTTATTATTCTATATTAGCATTGGAGCTGGGTATTGGTATAGAAGTACTTTTTTTCTCCACTATAATTCACATATTTCCTGTCCTTACCAATGAGAAGGATAAAATCAGTGTGAGAAGAAGGAAAGTGCCCAGCTTGTTAAGAAGTGTAAGCTTGTTAAGTGCCTAGCTTGTTAAGAAGCTTGTTAAGGTGTTAAGAAGTATAGACATAATCTGATCTAAAAGGAATTTTATAGTGTGGACAATAATAAAAAAGGTAAGCATACTTCTCTAATAAAATCAATGACAAGTGTTTGCTCATTCATTTCTCTTAGAATCACAGAATGGGTCAGGTGGGAAGGGACCACTATGGGTCCAACCTCCCTGCTCAAGCAGGATCAACTCAGAGCACATGGGACAGGATTGTGTCCAGCTGATTCTGGAATATCTCCAGTGTTGGAGACTCCACACCTCTCTGGGTGATGTGTTCCAGTGTCTGGTCACTGCACAGTGAAGAATTTCTTCCTCATGTTCAAGTGAAACTTCCTGTGCATCAATTCCTGCCCATTGCCCCTTGTCCCATTGCTGGGCACCACTGAACAGAGCCTGGTCCCTGCTCTGACCCCTCCCTGCAGGCACTGACAGACACGGATCAGGTCCCCTCTCAGTTGAAAATTAAATGGGAATTTTATTGAGCATAGTCCTCCTCTGGGAAATTATACATAAAAGAATAAATTGAGTCTCCTTGTGTGTTCATTTCATAAGTGTAAAATTCTTTCTGCCTATCACTGTAGCAAACACAAAAGTCAAGTGTTGTTTCACGTAGCCATAAATAAAGACTGTGCAGAATGAACTTTGCCAACATGCCTAATGCATGAGCCGAATAGAAACATATTCCCTTTTGCAGTCTTTGAGAAGAAAACACAACAGATAAGATTTTAAATACAAAGAAAGAAAAGGTCCATGAGTGATAGTTATTATTCTATATTAGCATTGGAGCTGGGTATTGGTATAGAAGTACTTTTTTTCTCCACTATAATTCACATATTTCCTGTCCTTACCAATGAGAAGGATAAAATCAGTGTGAGAAGAAGGAAAGTGCCCAGCTTGTTAAGAAGTGTAAGCTTGTTAAGTGCCTAGCTTGTTAAGAAGCTTGTTAAGGTGTTAAGAAGTATAGACATAATCTGATCTAAAAGGAATTTTATAGTGTGGACAATAATAAAAAAGGTAAGCATACTTCTCTAATAAAATCAATGACAAGTGTTTGCTCATTCATTTCTCTTAGAATCACAGAATGGGTCAGGTGGGAAGGGACCACTATGGGTCCAACCTCCCTGCTCAAGCAGGATCAACTCAGAGCACATGGGACAGGATTGTGTCCAGCTGATTCTGGAATATCTCCAGTGTTGGAGACTCCACACCTCTCTGGGTGATGTGTTCCAGTGTCTGGTCACTGCACAGTGAAGAATTTCTTCCTCATGTTCAAGTGAAACTTCCTGTGCATCAATTCCTGCCCATTGCCCCTTGTCCCATTGCTGGGCACCACTGAACAGAGCCTGGTCCCTGCTCTGACCCCTCCCTGCAGGCACTGACAGACACGGATCAGGTCCCCTCTCAGTCATCTCTTCTCAAGGCAGAATGCCCAGCTCTCTCAGCCTTTCCTCATAAGAAAGATGCTCCAGCCCCCTATTATTATGATTGTTCTTATCTTCTTATTGTTATCTTTTATTTGTTCCTTATCTCTTAAGAGACATTGAGTAAATTCAAACAGGTCCTTAGGTGTATTGCTAAGGAGTGTGTCAGAAATGAGCAGGAGGATAGCAGGGACTGGTCCTTTTTTCCTAGAGAACCTCCCAGTGCTTCCTCCTTGCAGGAAGAAAGCAGCTGTGGTCAAAGATGGATGGGCATGGAAGTCATTACAGTTTTGCCTCATCCTGGAGCCCAAAGAAAAGCTGCAGTTGCTCTCCTAAGGAGACAGGAGATATCCTTTGAAGGAGCCACTTCTACTCCTTCCCCAATATGTATCTTGCTGTCCACTTCTATTTACTTACATTCCATGCATGCGACATTATGAGGGCTTCATCCTGTTAGCCTTGAATTTGAGGGAGAAGCTCCCCAAACTGGTCAAATCAAGCCCACATATTTCACTCGACAGGATCTTTCTCTGCCAAAGGCCAGTCCATGACTTTCTGGTTAAACTCTCTCAGTGCTGTAGTGACGCTATGAGGTGAGTAATCACAAAATGATGGTCTAGACGTATAACTGCAAAGAGTCTGCAGAAACCCTTCCTGGGATCAGCCTCCAGTCTCCCTTTCTGTACCCCTACGTGCTACGTGGCTGCTTTACAGCAATGCCAGTCATTATTAGTGGCTGCTGCTCAGACTTCACATTTCTCTAGAGACCCTTTCACTGAAATTGCTAGCTGTACTTTTGTGAAGCCTTTTGTTACTGCACTGCATTGCAGAGCCAGAAAGAAACCTTTCAAGGTAATTTTAATCAATAAAACAACAACAAAAAAAAGGGTGTTCGGTTGTCTGAATCTCTTCTGAGAATCTGAGATTTTACTGAATTCTTTCTAATGCAGGAAAGAGATTACCAAAATTCACTTCTTAATCCTATATTTTAAACCATTGACATCATGAAATCAGAAATACTAGAGGTAATGACAATCAAGATGAAAAACAAACCAAGTTTTTTAAAGGACAACAACTCTTTCATATGCAGGAGCACTTGTAGAATGAATTATGAATTGGTCATAAATCTCATTGTGAAACTCTGAAGAACTTCTGAAAATCTAAGCAATTTTAGATTTCATGTGACATGTTTCCCATCTAGGAATGGGACAAATGTGAAACATCAAAAATGTGGAAAAATTGGCAGCTATCCCAAAGGTGCATTCAGCTTCTTACCCCTCATTCCACTGATTTTATAAAATCTGCTAAGGTACTTAAACACATAAAATTAGAGAAGCTCTGAGGTTTTGGATAGGAAAGACTTTAATAAAATATAAGAAACATGGATCAACAATTTGTCCTCCAGCCAGAGCTGTACTTCTATAAGGTTATGAGCCAAAACGGCTGCACTAGTGATAACTGACCAAATTGTTTGGGAGTACCAGGTATCAGTGAAGATGAACAGGGGCAAATCATTCAGTTCTTTGGACTGTAACTACAGCTGTCTTCCTTTCTGACACTGACTATTTTTACTCTTATTAATATTTATTTTATACTTTTATTTTTACTTTTATTATTTGTACGTATTTATTTTATTTACTATGTTTATTAAGTATGCACATTCCTGAAATTTTCAGCTCAGTTGTGTTGAAATGAGGAGTGACTTCCTCATTTACAAAGGGGAAAACATTCACAAATTATATTTGGTAGAGATTTAGGGAGATGTGCAAATCACATCCAAAAGCCATGTGCATAAGAGTTTATGCCTCAGCTGAAAAACTCTACTCAAGCACAATTTATAACTTAAACCCCTGTGTGGCCTCCAAGGCACAGCTGAGTCATGTTTACACAGCTTTGCCTTCAAGTATTTGAGCTTATTTTTGTCTGTATCTACCAATATATAATATAAATTTAATTTTGTCACACATAATATGTATGAATGTAATGTCTTCAATAAAGTGTGGGTGGAAACTTCTAAATTCAGACCTAGTTGGGGCATTGACCTGCTAGAGTGAGTCCAGAGGAGTCCACCAGGTTGATCAGAGGGATGGAGCTCTTCTGCTATGAGGAAAGGCTGAGAGAATTTGAATTATTCAGTCAGGAGAAAAGAAGGTTTTGGGGTTATATAATTGTGTCCTTTCTCTGAAGGGATCCTACAAGAGAGATGGAGAGAGTCTATTTACAAGGGTCTGGAGTGACAGAACAAGGGAAATGGCATCAAACTGACAGAGAATAGATTTAGATCAGATATTAGGAAAAGTTTCTGGAACAGGTTGCTCAGAAACTGTATGGATGTCCCATCCCTGGAAGTGTTCAAGGCCAGGTTGGATGGGGCTCTGAGCAACCTGGGATAGTGGAAGGTATCTCTGTACCTGGCAGAGGGTTGAAATGAGATGGTCTTTAAGGTCCCTTCCAACCCAGGCCATTCTGTGACTCTATGATGGTAAGTAAAATCATTCATTTTATGAGATCTATAATATTACTTTATGAATATAAGGGTCTATATTTTTCTTATTTAGCAATGCCTAAAATTAAAAAAAAAAAAAAAAAAAAAACCAAAAAACCAACAAATACCCCCAGTATAAGATCTGTCTAAAAAAAAAAAAATGTTTGATGGTAGAAATGATTGACTGAATAACTTCTTGGGGTTAGGTTACCTAATGCTTTCCATGGAACTAGGGTCTAGCTGAACCTTAGGACCTTCTGGTTTCCTCACCTGTAGAAGGGTCAACTCAGAGCCAATAGTTATTATGATCTAGCTAGATGCAGCTGTTATGATAAGTACACATTTTTATGTGCTTCAGTGGATATAGTACTGAAGTATTCTGATGGATATTTTCCCCAAAATGTTCAGTCAAGTCTCCCTCCTGAGCTGACTGCAGACAGAAAAAAATGTAGGCAATGGGCAGAGAATCTGCAATTCTCTTTTCTTTTTTTCTGAAGAAAATTTCATTTATGACAGAGAGGTTCAGGCTGTCACAAACCTTCAGGATCAAGCTTTCAGATTCTTTAAAAACATAATTGGCCTTTTACTTGCTTGTTTGTTTTTAGAGCCCAGCATTTCACATGTTTATGAAAGCTCGAAACAGACTGCCCTCACTGTTTTCTTCTTCTCACAGCAGAATGGAAATAAGCTTTCCAGATTTCTAGCACTAAATTCTATATATTAAAAAAAAAAACAAACCACAAAAAACCCCAACAAAACAAAACAAAAAAACAAGCTAACAAAACACTGAGGGAGTTAGTTGCTCCCATTTCTCCTAAAACATTTGCAATGTTCTCTTTGAGAGACAACTTGACAGACTTTTAACTGGGAGCTGAGGCCGTGGAGAGCAATGCAGGCAGCATTAACCTGTACGCCTCCCCAGCAAAACTGCAGAGCACTTTGGTAAGGAGCACTGCAGTCAAACTCCTTGGTACAAATAGTTTCTTGGGGAAATGAGAAAGTCAGATGGAATCATAGAGTAGAATCACTTAGGTTAGAAAAGACCTCCAAGGTCATTGAAGTCAGCCTTTGCTGGAGCACCACCTTGTCTGCCAGACTATGTCCAGTCATTTCTCGAACACCTCCAAGGATGGTGACTCCACCACCTCCCTGGGCAGCCCATTCCAATGCTGGACAACCATTTCTGTGAAGAAATTCTTCCTGATGTCTAACCTGAATGTCCCCTGGCCATTTCCTCTTGTCCTGTCACTGGTCACCTGGGAGAAGAGCCTGACCTGCTCCTGGCTCCACCCTGCTGTCAGGGAGTTGTACAGAGTGAGATGTTGATCCCTGAGCTGCCTTTTCTCCAGGCTGACGCCTCCCAGTTCCTCACATGGATTATTCTGCAATTTTATTGCCCTTCCTCTCCAGTCCCTCAATGGGACTTGTAGTGAGGGACCAAGAAATGGACACAGTACTCAAAGATAAGACAAAGGCAAACAAACTGACTGGCACTGCAGGATAAGAACTCTTTTTGTTAAACTCCAGTGGGGTTTCAGGTCTGTAATTTTGTAGACTCACTGATGGGCTGAGGCTGAATGGGACCTGTATGGGTCATCTGGTCTGAACACTGTTTGATATCACTGATGCAAATCTTCATATTAAATTTGTATATTATTTTGTAATTTACATAGGACTTATGTTAGTAATATTTCTATAGTAAGCAACAAATTTACTGCTTTATATTAAAACAGAATGACTCTAATATTTCATTATTTATTAAGCATATTTTTCATTAGTGAGAATTTTACAGAACATTGTTTCCTCTTGCAAGGTAATTATTTTAAAAATCACTCATTATTATGTTTAATAGGATTGATTTGGACTTCTTTGTGCAGTTTATTGCCCATAAACTATTTACAAAATACTGACAGTGTTAAGCATGTGTAAAAAGACTGATTTACAGGAGTTTACATTCTTACCACATCTTTTTTCAGATTCATCTGAACCATCTGGGCAGTTCAAGACTCCATCACAAAAGAAATCTTCACTAATGCAGGTTGCACCATCAGCACAGAGTTCAGCAGGTAGCAAACACTCAGCTGGAATAATAAAGATGAGAGCAATAACAGCACAACAATAATGCAGTCTCACCACAAAGGAAAATTTACTTTCCTCTGGTTGCTTTACCACAAATCAAATCAACCACTCCATTGTGTTTTACAAAACTGCATTTTTAGAAGCCTGGAATGAAATATCACATACTAAAAAGATAAATTTGGCACAGAATGGAGAGAGTTCTCAGAAGTGAAATATCTTTCAAAACTAAGCTTGAAGTAAGGCTGGAAGAAAATATCTATGAATTCTTTTTTTTTTTTCCTTTACACAAATAAACTACTTTATGCAATATAATAAATGACATTTTCCAATTTCTTCTGTTCAAATAATGTGAGAAAACAACTTTGGTTTAAATAACAGTGAATAATCTCTGGGTTTAGGTAAATAGAATTTAATTGATTTTTTTCAACTTTAACACATCACACTGTTGCACCTCATCATGCTAAGGAATCTGATTTTTTAACTAGCATATCCTAAACAAAGAGTCTTTAAGACTAGATTCTTAAACACCAGAATAATCAGAAACCATATTCTTTTCAGATTTACAAATTAAACATTTAAATTAAGAGCAAATTTCTGTTAGAAGTATACATGGGCAGATCCTTGAAATTGTAAATCTTACTAATAGCCTTTTCCTAGAGCATAAATGTTTATCTACTGAAAACAAACTCATAGTCTTTAGAGGGTTTTGGTCTTAGATATCTTTAGAATTGAAGTAGGTCCTATTAAATTGAACAGAAACATGTGGCTAAACTAAGCTTTGGAGAACTACTAATTTGAAAATTCTTAAAATTGCATTAATTCTATAGAATTATTCACACAGTTCCTTGTCTCTACTTCAATAAATGCTTACAGAAAAAGGTCAACATTTATGATGCAAGAAGGAAAAATAGTAATCTGTAAAATTTCATATTTTCATATTTTGTTTCATAGAGCTGCTAGTTCTGTAATCAGATTAAGTGTGATATTGTACTGTGTCTCAGACTGACATTGGTATGGATGTATTGTAGCACTTCAAAGTGCTTTACAAAACACCCTCAGTGTTGGCAATGCAAATGTTACAAAGCCACAAGATTTACCATTTTGCATCCAACTGGAAATTAAAATGAACCAAAATACTCCAGTAAAGCGTTGGAGGTGGCACAAGGCCAGTGAATGAATTTCCACAAATGAGCAGAGACAAAACTATGCATTCTAGATCCAGAGCAAAAATTGCAACCAGTAACCCAGGAAGAGATTTTGCTCAAGCCCATCAGGAAAGAAGTCATTGTTTACATACAACATGATCAATTCTCAGCTAATTCAAGTCAGAAAACTAAACAGCACTGCCACCTCCTGGACTGAAAGAAATCAACTTTTACTGCTGAAACATTCTGACTTCTCTTTAAATGGCAAATTACCCTAAATTGTGCTGTAAGTGTTATATTCAACTAAATAGGGCAGTAAACACATAAGACTTGAACACATTAGATTGCTTGTAGAAATCATTTATATTGCACCATGTAAGAAGGCTGGAGAATGTTTTCAAATACTCAAACATCTTCAGCTTTCTGTCCAGTGGAAGTTATACCTTGCTATTAAGTTGCTTAGTTTGTTTTATTTTCTCCATAAAAGTAAAGAAATAACATGAATTGAAAAAAAAAAAAAACCCAAAACCAGCTAGTGTCAATGTGTGCATCAACATGCATAACACATGCAGCATTTTCGTAGCATGTACAGTCTTAGAAGTCCCTTCTCTTTGAAAAGGTCTCCTTGGTCTAAGGTAAACCTGCATGTCCTGAATTTTCAGGAATGGAATACAAGTATTGAATGCTGTGAGGAGAGGCTGTACATGAGCAGTGCAATTTTGTAATCTCAGATTTCTCTGTGTAACCTCCCTGCTCCTTCACACACAGAGTTTTACTCACCCACTGTTGTTGAGGACTTGCTTGTGGTGAGCTGTCCTGAACCTGGACAAACAAAACCCAGGGTTAGAACTTTACTTCTTCCTCTCTGGGAGAACCTCTGTGGTTGCTTGGGCACAATTAAGCAGCAGTTAATCTGCTTTTATATCTGCATTGTTTGCTCCCCGCACTCCAGGTAATGATATGGTAGTGCCAACTTGAGTGGCTTGGTCCTGAAGCTCAAGTGTCACAATAAACATAAGAAAAAATTATGTGAAACCCAAGTGTTTCAATAACTTCAAAAGATTTCTTTCCTCCTTCCATCTTCCCCCCACTAAAACAGGAGCAATTCTTTCTTGTCTTCCCCTGTAAAAGTTCTGACCTGAAGTCAGTGTCAAGGAACTTGTAATGAAACTCGTGGGATCTGTTGAAAAAAGAAAAGCTATAACAACTTCAACATTAGTACTAAAAGGAAAATGTACATTTTCTGACAAATAAAGTTGCTCTAAAAATAAATTAGGAGCCTCAAACCTATCTATTATTTGTCTATTTACATACAGGTGAATATATACATACCGGTGAGTGTACATATTTACACCTGAACAAATTCCTAGGTAAATGAGCAGATTTGTATTAGTGTTTGTAAACTGTAAAACATTCTGGAAAAATGGAATGTGCATTTGTGATTGCTCCAACAGAAGTTCCACTTCATTGAGGATGCACCTGGAATTTCCAGCTCCCAAACAGTCTTTTTTTTTCCTCTCTGAATTTGCTTCAGCATCCCTGTTTACTACTTTGACTTTCTAAATTAAGACTCAAATATGTGAGTAGGGTGATGATGTCTTTGACTGAAAACAATGCTCATGTCACTGCAGGTACTGGATCCTGTACCTCAGTTTCTAGGATGAGGGGCCTGAAGGAATGAAGTGGGAGATGCAGTAAGGACTTCTCTATAGCTTGCCACCCATCAGTTTTGTGGGTAGAAGTTGATGACCATTGGCCATCACCAACTTACTTTTGTTACATATTCCTGCTCTCCCAGACCTAGTGCACAAACTCGCAGGAGGATTTCCCACCAATTTTTGATCAAAACATGCTTATTTAGCAAATACTATTAAGATAAACTGGACCATTCTGGTCACAGTGCATTCTGTGTCAGCAAATTTAGGGACACAGTTTCTTTGGCAGAGAGAAGAGCAGTGAATAGATGGACTGTTCTCACAGCTACTGCAGAGAAAAAAAAGCTTAATTGATACCATGACAGGTTTTCAAAGAGATATACACATACACACACACACACACACACATATATATATATATATATATATTTATACCAACATATCTGTCTATATATTTACTACAGGATAACCAATTTAGAAGGAATTAAACATTCCAAGACCTAAAACATAGATGCATGCAGGAGCAAACAATTCTAAGAAGACAGTTATCAAGGAGCTACATCTTGAAGACTGTTGAAAAATTTTGGTTGCTACAGGTGTTCACAAAAGTGCATGCAAAAGTTAACAGCAAAGTCCCTAAAAGGAAAACACAGGAAAGTGACAGAAACAGCAGTGATATAAGCACAATTACTAGAAAATCTCACTAAACTATCAAGTTGAGATGGAAAAGGATGTTTTTAGGGTCAGCAGAGCCATAACCCTGCATCCAGCAGGTGTAAATGTACCCAGTATGGTAAAATGCGGGTATATTGTGACATTTGGACTGAAACATAAAGAACAAGGAAGTAGACAATATGAACAAAACCACAAAAAATACCTCAAGCAGACCCAAGGCCAAGGGAGCAGAAATTCACACCATGAATATTGTTGCCATTCCAACCTTGGGTGCAGACAATTCCCAACTCCCTTCCCCTTTCCTTAGGAACCTTGCCCAGTCTCCAAATTTTGCTTGAGGGTGATTAACAACACTGAACTTAAGACCAGGGGAGCATTAAGATAGCATACCAGAGGAAGGGGCAGATAGGGGAAAAAACTGAATGCTAGCAGTTTAAATGGTATCTTTGGGAATAGACTACAGTACTTGCACACTTTGGACTATACACGTTGGTAGGCCTGTAACCAGACTCATGGTAACTCTTTCATTACTATGGCTGTAATTAGAATATCAATAATTACTTGTCTCCTATATTTATAGGGGCAGTTGTTTAGCTTCTGGCCTGGTACCCTGCCCTGGAGAGTTTGTATGTGGCAATTTGCATGCAGTCTGTATGTGACTACCTGCCCCTAGTGCTATAAAGCACTTATTGTATTGTTTATCTCTCTGGCTGACTTTGGCAGGTTTTTGAGACTAAGTTTGTCTGCTTCATGTCTTATCATCATAAAAAAACTTCCAGGGATAGTGGTAGGAAAATCTGTCTGTCAACATTGCTTAGTAAATCAATAACCACAGCATGAGAGCAGGACTCCCCAGCCTGATCTACCTCCCTAAATCTGCAAAATCTTCAGCTTGCAGCTCAGCTGGTTAATGGAGACTCAGCTTTTTGGTTGGTACTCTAATTAAGCTCCTACAGATTTTGTACAGACTACAGATCACTCTCAAATAGTCAGAAATGGTGGAGGCAGTTAATTATCATTGAATGGACCCTGGCAGTCAATCCCCAACTGCAGCCAGGGCAGCTTTACTAAGTTATGTGAGCTGAACAGCAATTCTTGTTTTCCGTTCATCTTGTATTGGTAACAAAAATTAGTGCCTGCTTTGAGAAAGATACTGACCTGATGAGGTTAAAGGTGTCGCTGTAGTAGGATTTGCAGCAGCTGCTGGAAGAAAGCAAGTTCATTACCAACTTCTTTTATAGCACAGTGTCTAGTTTTAAATGACAGAAATAAAGATTAAAAAGAAAGCTGTTACTATTTCTCATTAAATCACTGTCAGTGTCCTGCTTCCCTCCTTTTGCCTCGTACCCAATCTTTTCTCAAACTCCATGATCTTCCCAAGGAAGAAAGATCCCAAAAATGAGTTGAGATTTCAAGGTTTCAAAGCCAACTGCAGTTTCCTTCAATCCTCAATCCCTATTGATTGCACTGCACATAGAATGTCTTCACCTGGGAAATCTCTCTCAAGGCTTTTTATTCTATAGAGATTTGCAGAGCACCTGTGTCTTAGAGAACAGTATTTAGAAGAGATGAATGAGTTAAAATTAACCTGGGATAGTTTACAAGAAAGAAAGTTACTTTTAATCACTGTGAAAAATCACTTCAAGCAAGTCACACCTGTGTGACACCTCTCTCCCTCACTGAAATAGGAATGTCTCTAGCAGAACATATTGATATATTCAAAAGTGCCACATATTGTGGTTCTTAATTAGTTACAATTATTTTATTGAAGCACTCCTGGTAGAATATGCAGGTGATTTCTCATGTGAAAAGAGGCATTTCAATGATCCACAGCAGAAAAAGTTTGACTACCTCAAAGTTCATCAATGGATGAACCTTTTAAGAGGCTCTTAATTATTTTTTGGTGGCATTTCTGAAGTATAACGAGCAATCAATTTCCATAGTGTTGTGCAGTAATTTGTAATAAACAAGCAGTAAAGAGAACTAAATATGTCCAGACTCTGAATTTAGCCTTTGAATACTTGAAGTATTTAGCAAAAACTGCAGCTTTTGGTATAGAGCAAGAGACATGGCACAGCAGATTGCCACTCCTCAGATTTTACTTAATAATAACTCCAGCAGGTCTTCAAATGTCAGCTAATCAACTTCTGCTTCAGATTGTTTTTTAACCTCATCCTCAATGAAGAGCTGTTTTGAAGCTTTTTTTCAAGTAAAAAAAAAAAGATTCCCACTGATCTTGAAGTGCTTCCATTTAGACTTTGATATATTTTCTAGTACTTACATAAAATATCTGTATATTTGCAGAATTTAAAGCAACCTAGTCCTCAAAGCCCTGTTCCTTTCCCCCCCCACTTACATTTACCTAGGCTCTACAGGAATATGGAGCCTGTTCTGTTCCCTGGGTGCACTGCTCCCGAAGCAGTCTGTTTTTTTGACAGGACATATTTTTCAGTAAACAAGTCTTTACTCACTGCAACTCTGAGCCCTTTTCTTATTCTTTAGCAGAAAAAAATTGTAACTGTATTTACTTATGAAACAACATGGTTGGTGCGTAATTGCTTTTATTAGAGGGCTAAAAATTACAAATATTTTGCTTCATAAAAGGTGAAATTGACTGGTTTTCACTGGGAAACAGCTACTTTGCCCTTTACTCCCTCCTTAGGGAATACTGGCTCATACTTTCTAGTGGAAAAGGTTGTAAATTCTTCTTTAAGCTGCTACTGAAAGTTATGTAATGGGGGAGGAGGGCACCCGAGAAAAAAAGTAACAATCCAATTGCTGTCTGGGAACCAAAGCTTTCATTCCTGCTACCTGTGTTTCTGAGGGGTTTTTTGAATTAAAACCAACTACCAACAAACAAACAAACAAACAAACAAAACCCCCCAAACAAACAAACACACAAACAAAAAACCCTCAAACCAAAAAACTTTTTAATATTACCTGTGATTTGTATGCTGTTCACATCAATTTTCAAAGCCTTGGTAGGATTAGGGTTATTTGCAATGACACCCAAAACCAGCTCATTTTTTATTTTCTCAACTGTTACCATCTGGGTAAAATAGAGGGTGAGGATGACAACCACGCTAGCAATACAAAACAGAGAAATCAATTAGGTTATTTGAGCTGATGAAAAAATCTGCTATACTACATCATCTAGACAATATTTCATTCTAACTCTGGTTTTATTTGCAAAGGCAGATAATTTTTTAAATATTGGCTGACAAAGATGATATAAAGAAACATTTATTAATCATCAGGTCAGTTTGAATCTTGGAGAAACTTTGTTTTTTCTTTATTTTCTCTTACTCACACTATCAGAAAAAAAACCCAAAAACAAGTCAACATTCATTTCAATTGCTACAATGGAGCTGAACTTGAGGAAAACTAAAGAAATAACTTTACTGTTGTTCAACAGCTGTATTAGTTTTAGCCCTAAAATATTGAAGGTGAACCTGGAAGTATAATGAAAATTGTGTAATATGGCAAAATATAATACAAAGTGACCACTTTTATTATGCAAATCTGTGGATTCTGCATTTTTGCAGATCTGCTATATGATTGCCTGGATTCTCACAAGGAAACAATGATGGTTGAAAACAGGGATATTCAGAAATTGTGGTTAAACTACATTTAACTTCTATGAATTTTATCCATAGTGCTTTCTGTTTGTTCTCTCCATCCTTTCTAGAGACTATTACGAAGTTTTATGTTTGCAGCTAGAGTAAGGTAATGTTGAAGTATGACACTTGCCAAAGATAAACTTTTTCTCCTTTACTTAAATTTAGGCGTAAACTTTTCTATCCTTAAACTACCCACTTGCAACTGACTCAGTAGTGCTCTTTGTAAGGAGTGATTAATCCTGTCGTTTTGCTGAGCATAGTTTGTAGTTTGCAATATGTAGAAAAGCTCTCCTTCTTGTGTATTTCTGATAACCTATAGGCCATGCTGAGCAAACAAAAGCTTTTATTGCTGTCCTTATGACTCAGCAGCAGCGTTTCAAGGGTGAAATGCCAAGCAGATCGCCTGAAGGGGTAAACACTTTTTAAATGAAAAGAAAATAATGTCTGAGACAAAGTTATTGGATGCAGAAGTGAAGACAGATCCTTACTGTTTTATAAAAACAAGATCCAACATTCAAAACCAGCAGTTTTTCTGCAATTTCTATGATTATTGTGTTAAGATACAATGGTGGGATGAGTTTTGCCGACACAGTTATTTACAGTTCAGATATCTGGGTTCCCATTTCGGCTGACAGAAAGAAGTTAGCTGTTCTTTGGCATAATTGATCTCCTAAAAGGCATCTAAATTGACCAGATGAGAAAACTAAAAACCCAGAACTTACAAAGGCAGTCTTGAGCAAACTGCTCAGAGATGTTTCGATCTTTGATGGCCAAATTTTGATGAGAGTGGTCGGTCCCTTTGTGAAGAACCCAAATTTCCTGACTGGATCTACTTTTACAAGGATAACACTTTGGGAGGGGCCTACTCCTAGTGCTGTGTAGTCCATTCCCTTAATGTTATATAATCCTTCATAAAGTCATCATACTCTGCTTTCTAGCTAATAGGGATATGTCCTCACTATTTCAATCAAAAGATTGCTCCAATGTAAATCTGCTTCCCATTACTTACTGATATTCATGGTCAAATAATACCCCAATATCTTGTTTGGTTTTTTTTTCAAGGACAGCCATTCAAATAAACTAATCTCCTCCACATATTTATCAACTTTATGTACTTACACTGATATCACGAGAACATGTGGTAGCACAAAACTATTGATCTGTTTTCATGTAATGTGTACTTTAATTTTCTGGGTTCACCTATGAGACAGCCAGTTATACCATTCATTTCTCAGGGTTCTTCAGTTCTGCTAGAGTAAATCTTTCATCCTCTGTTTTGTTCTTGCCTATCACAGTGTGTCATTAGACTGCTCTTGATTTAAAACTTGAGTTACTGGTAGTGACATGAGATCTGACCTCAGTTTAAGCAGTTTTACATGAGCAAACTCAGCACAAACCTATATCTTTTCCTTTCTAGATAGTTTCTTACCTTTCTCTCTCTTCCATTTTTCTTTCTAAATTGACAGTCCCAGGGACAATCCCTTTTTAAAAATCTAATCCTAAAGGAAGTTTTAAGAGAAAATATATGTCTTGAAGCTTCATCCTCTTTAGAGGACCTTATCTAAATTCTAAAAATGTTTGGTTTTGGCGTTTTTAAAATTGATTTACAGTCCGCAGAAGAATTGTCTAAATTAGTAGTATCATTGTCTCTTGCCTATATTTTAAGTAAACTTTTTTTATACACAATTACCTGGTCTCTGATGTCAATCTGCCATGGTCATCTTCAGATTTCCTGTAGAAAACGAAACAACAATAAAAAAGAAAAAGAAAAACCAGAACCAACATCACATATCTCCCACTGAGTTTAGAATGTTTGGGACAGGATTGGGACATGTCCTGGAATTGCTTAATAATGACAGACAGTGTTACATGTGTTTTGCTGAATCAGGACCTTATTTAGAATGGTGCAGATGGAATTAACACCACAGACCTGGCTGCATACATTGGGCATTTTAGTCAGCTGGCCTTCAGTAGGACAACTAACACCCCAGACTATTGAAAATGAGCTGTACTAAAAGAAGCAGATTCACGGAATCTTTAGGACACAGAGGCTGCAGCTTTTCCTGCTGTCAAATGACAGCCTTACTTGTTAACACCTTAAGGAATGTGAATTAAGTGGATCTGTATCCATAGGAACATATGAGTGCCTGAGCCTTCAGACTTATGCCAGGAGATCTCTAATCTGAAATTTGTTCTAGATGGCAAGGACCAGCAACCTTGCAAACAGCACCTTGGTAAAAAATAATTCAGCAGTTCTTTGAAATATGGAATATTTCTGGGTGGGTGCTAGGGCTCAGCCTTACTGGTTTAGTCAAGGCAGGGGCACACATCAATTTGAGAAGGAAGTTTGCCCAAGGAAACACACTGGTGACAAACTGAGCACATTGGAAGATGCAAGATGTGAAAGGCATAATATAGGAGGTTCCCAAGGACATCTTGATAATCAAGGTAAATACTTCTGAGAGAAATACGTAAGTAAGGACTTTTGACATTTATTTTCAAAGTTAAATTAAGCTGTACCTACTTGAACTGGGAGATTTCACATCTCTCAAACTTGTATTTCAGATCACTTTCTTGAAAGATATTCTGTACCTATATGAAAAAGAGAAATCTTGAACCAATTTCAATAATTAAAAATACACCCATTCTCACACTATAATCATGGTTTCAGTACTAAATAACTTTTTCTAGACTATAGAAGCAAGGTATTTCTTTGATGATTCACTGATTTTCTCAGATAAGGAGTATATTGGGTTCTGACCAGGCTTAGGACCTGAAATAACTCTTTTTTGGAAAGAAAAAATTATCAACAACAGTTAATGTTAAGGAATTAATGTACCTACAAATACTCTTGAATAAACCACAAGCTGATAGGTTCTTACCAATTTTTCAACATCAAAGGCAAGGACTTTGAAATCAGCTGAGGAACTGTTTCGTAAGGTGGAAGTGAAAGATGTGCCAGAGACTATTTTTAATATTCCCATATAACCATGAGTATTCACATCTGCTTCAGCTAGATAATGAAAAAAAAGGTGTTTTAATTATACAGAAGTAAATGAAAAATATTACATTAGATTTTATTTCACACGGATCATCAATACAATAATTTCTAGGAGTTTTTTACTGCTTTGCAATCAGGGATGTTTTACCTAGTGCTCAGTTTAAAGAAAAAATATACTTTTTAATGTTTACAATAGTTGTAATGCTAATAATATTTTTATTAATTCTATTTGCCTTTAGTTCTCATTACTTTCAATTTTGTTTTAGATGTTGTTTTCCTGCAACACTGAGTGCATAAAGGATACAATGATATGCCCAGTTATGTCTAACAAAATGGACAGAGATAAACGGGAAGGCAATTAGTGAATTATTAGTATTTTGTATGTTCTGGTTAAAAAATATTACGAATTATTGCCTCAGACTTTGTGTACTTGTGCTGTGCCCTTTTTTATATGTGTAAGCTGGTTTCAATGACAGCCCTGGAAACATCCAGTGTCAGAATTGTTAAACTATTTTTGACCTGATCTTTCTCATCAATACATACATGAAATTCTGGGAGAATTTATAAAAAAATTAGATAACTGGGCCTTGTTGCAAATTTAATCTTTACTTTAATATGCTACAGGACATGAGGTATACATAAAGGAATTCATTATATATTAAAAAAAGATTTCTTCATTGAGTAACACACTGAAAATTCTCAGAAAATATCTGAATTAAAGCTGATTGATAGGAAATGCCTTTTGCTTACTAGTTGCAGTATCAGTGGTATTTTAGGTTGTGTTTGAAGGCATTAACATCAAAGCACATTTTAAGACAAAAGCAGATGTCAGAGACTGAAATATTATCACTCATGGCTTAAACATTGTTATGAAGGAGTTTTGCCCATTATGGCAAAACTGCATAAAGAAACTGCAACCACCAAAGCTCTCACTTCCCTGGAGACACCTCTTAATAGGAACCTGGGCATTCCCACCTGTCCCAAATGTGTATTAACCCACTGGATTCTGTGTTTTTCAAGAAACCCTCACCACCAAGAAGATCAACAAAATGCCATCGGGATCCATGGAGAGTTGATATTTTCTACTTAATCTGTCTCCACCTTACTCTCCCCTTGCAATCCTCTCTTTCCTATTTCTTCCTTTTTATGTCTCTCTTGTTTACTGTTAGATAAAACCTATACTATTGACTTTGGCATACAGTCTCATTAGCATGTTAATTTGGGCAGAGGCATTTCTAATAAATTTAATAACTGAATCATAAGAGCAGATAAGCAATAAATACTACAATGAACAGTTTATTATGGAAGGCATAGCATAATGACACCAATTTAATATCAACTAGTGATAGCACACTACTTTGAGCTTCTTTGAGACTTGTCCTTAAAATAATTGTAAATCTGTTTAAAAAATACTTCTAAATAGCAAAAGTTTTTTAAAATTATATATCAACTATAATTAAAAATATTTTATAATCATATATTTACAATTTTTTTTCCTTATTTTTTCTTCTAAAACCAAAGGCATTAAGTAAAAGCCTGCCTCTAGATTCAATAATACACCCTTTTATTTTACTGGAGTGTGATAACATTCTGGTTAGAAGGTAAGAAAGTTGGTAGGTGTTGTACTTTTGAAGATCAGGAAACAGAAACAATGGCAACTGAAGGAACAAACATGGAATTCTGACATAATGGTTTTGGTTGGTTGTTTTTATTTTTTTTAACAAAAGTCTTACAGAAAGTTTAGTCTTCATGAAAATTTAGCTGTCAGAATGAAATAGTATGGGTTTTTGGTTAATGAAAGCAGCAAAGTCATAAGTGTAGCAGAATATTTCCTCAGCAACAAAAAGAAACTGTGAGACTCTCTCTAGTAGCTCCATATCTCTCACATGTTTTGGAGCCCTGAACTGGATGCAGTCCTCCAGATGTGGCCCTCCCACATAACTTATATCCACATGATTTCTTAATAAAAATTTTAGTTCCATTTGAAAATAATGAAACATTGTTATTTCAATTTAGTTTGCTTTGAGTATCAGTAACTTCTTCCAGCACATTCTGAGCACTGAATAAAGACTAAGAGTGACTATACCTGATCTTTATATATGGCAGGCAGCTGACTGATGCAGGAGCTCTCTCACACCAATAAATGACTTAAAAATATTTTTTAAGTAAAGAAATTAATAGATTCCAAGGATGGGCCCCACAAACTCTAGGAGATTATTAGTCTTTCAACGGATTATTTTTATTCTGATTCAAAATTCATACATGGAGAAAAAGGCAAAATTTCAGAGTTTTCCATATTACCTTCACTAGTTGATGAATATGGTGGAATAACCCAAGCTTTATAGCTTGGATTGCATCTTAGAGATCTTTCCCCAAGATGAAGCCATGAAAATTATTTTACATGCCTTCAGAGCATGATTCCAGTACTTGGTTTTTCCCCCTATTTTGTTCACATCATTTTTCCAGAGAGGAAAACACATAAACCCTAAAACACCACTGCCCCTGCCCCCAGCATTAAAAACATAGCATGAAAAAAAAAAAACCAAAACCCAAAAAAACCCCAACTACAATTGTAAGAGCACTGTCTTCAAAGTCTAAGGAATTCCTAAAGGTCTGTAGCTAAAGGTTGGCTACTTACCTCGTTCCAGCTCCTGGATTGATAACCAAGAAAGTACAATCAGACCAACACTAACACACACAAAAATTGCAAGCAGACAAGCAAAGAAAATCTCATAGCTACTAAGAGAAACATATTTCTCATCAGATAATTTTTTTGCCTTCATTTCTATCTCAAAAAACCTGTGTGAATTAAGGACTGACAAAAGACGCAGCCTGAGAAGGAAAGTAGTAATCCACACAAACAGATATTTATAGGAGATGCTTGTAAATGAATTACATCATAAAACTTCACTGACATAGGTTTTTATAGCATTCCTGAGCAGTCATAATCATACACAGGATATGCAAATAAGAAGAAAAGGAATCCACTGAGAGGGGAAACACTGAAGATTCTTGTCTCAGATGAAGAACAAGCAAACCCACAGAAATGTAAGGTTGGTCACTGGATTTGCACTTTTTCTTGTAATTTGGTATTTTTAAGTGACAATATAAAATATTGCTGCCAAATGTATTGCTTATACAGTTTTCTTTTTTATAATTCCTCACAAGGATAATTATGAGGACAACAGTGAAAGCCGTATCTTTCCTCATTCTGCTTAAAAAGTTCCTTTAGATGTAATTTCATTTATAAAGGAAGTGCTGGGAAATGAATTGTTTAGTAATGTGCCATAGCTCAGCAACATGTTCAGCACTGAACAGTAATTCAGCAGCACAAATTTAATCTGTGTAAGACATGGTTCTTTGACCACAGAACTGGAGAACTAATCAGAGAAGACATTATGAAATGCATGCTTGTTTTATATTTTCTTGCCAGGCATAAATGTGTCATGGGATGCAAGTCCTTGATAAAGTTAAAGCTCTGTGGATGGTGAGAGCTGCTGCTATGGTGGAGCAAGAGTAAATTAAAGAAGCAGTGTAGTAACCAGTGGAACCATTTGGTTATAAATTTAATATGTCAAAACTTTTGAGCTTCAGAAAAGTAAAGCAGCCGTACTGATTCTAAGTTTTGAGCCCTGGGAGTTACTCTTTCTGACTCAATCAGAGTGCTAAACCAGATTTGTGGTATGACACTCTTCCTTGTGGAGAATCTGAGCACACAGACATATTTCTGACTGTCAAAGGAAAGGAAAACTTCTGAGTCAATCTTTGGAAGAGAGAAGCTCTACCTAACTGTTCGTTGGTAGAAATGGAGATAATATGAATTGGGAAGAAATGAGAAAGTCTTGAAATTAGACTCTTGGATGGCACAGCAATTTTCTGTCCTCTCTTTGAGAACTATGGTATTTGAAAGAATTGCCATTTGAAAGGATATAAAGCACTAAATCACAATCAAAATCTTGGCCTGACAGCAGGAACCTCAGTTTAGTGCCATACCATACCACAATAAAAGCAATATAGTAATATTTCACATTACTAAAAATAAATAATTATTTACTTAAACCCAAAGTTTTTAAAACAGAATTCATTGCAGCTTAGCCATACTGCCCTTACAGAGCAAGAGAAAACAGAGACTGTAACTTGCAAATGGATTAGATCTGTGGGTCATCATGCTAGACAGAGTAGGAATTGCTTTTGTATATATTGTATATCACAGACACACACATACATGAATACAAATGTGTGTAGATATAGATGCATACTTATGACCAGATCATGTTTGCAGTGCTGAGCACTGCTGAACTCTGGCATAGTAGTGTCATAACTTTTTGTGCTTTCTCAGCAATAATTTTAATATCCTTCATTTCAAGGGGTTTAAGTTTCAACATCTTTCTGAGCACTGATTCTATCACATAAATTGATGATGTCTCTAAATAATTCGCTTTCTCAGCTACACCTATTAGGTTATCTCACACCTAGCAGAATTGTGCCATTGCAGGGAGTAGGGGAAGAATGTGAAGAGGAGGGAGTCACAGAGAGCTGTTATGGACTGACCACAAGCCCTCAGTCCTCATCTCCCTGCACCACTTGAGGATGGCTGTAAATCACTTTTGCTCTGCTGTGCTGAGGAGGGCACTGAGGAATCTTCTGGGTGGGCATCTGGCAGCCAGGCAAGGTTAAATCACCGCAATTGTCCATGCTGCCTGAAACAATATTAGTCTAGTCCTGTCTTATTCATAACAATTTTTTTTTTTGTCACAAATATGAGGAGTTTTTTGTTGATGGACTTAGGATTAGTTTGTGACATTTTGCATAATTTCACTTTTTGTACCATTGACATTATATATCATTAATAAAAGACTAACACTATTACCCAAAGATGCTGCTGCATTTTAAATTCTGAATTAATGTTCTAATGGTGAAGAGATTAGCCCAGAAGAGTAAAAAAGTTCATTGACTCCCTGCACAATGATTTTCTACTCCCCTCTGTGTCTTATTGGAATATCAGCTGCTGCAATTTGTGTTTGTTGCCTCTTGGGCTTTCCCTTTGCAATTCTGAGAAGAGTCCATTTGCCTTCTCTGCAATCATCCCTTAGATATCTGAAGGCAGCAATTAGACATCCCTATCAGCTTGTCAGGCTCAATCAGTACTGGGACATTGGGTTATTTCACCCCAGATGTTGAACTTTGGACTTGTTGACCTTGGTTGAACATTATGAAGTTTATTCCAGGCCGTTTCTATGCCTTTTAATGACGAGCACATCCTGTGACTGCAAACTGCCCTCTAGAAATTGACTTAATTTGCTTCTACTTTTATTCCTCATATAATTACTTTTCTTGTTCATCCTTCTTCTGCAGTCTTAGTTGCATTTAAATTTTGGGATAATCCTAAAATTTGCTTCTCACTTTACTTTCTTTTGTGTATTGATAAGACTCTTGAAAGTTGGATTTGGTTGGTTTGCTACATGACTAAACTGGTGGAATGGTATGATCCACTCAGGAAAAGAGTGAGCATTAGACACTGTTACTAACATTTTACTACCATCTATTGCAAGTTGTGGATACTCACAGGTCATGGACACCTTGCAGCAAAAAATTAATCACCCAAGGAAATAATGCAAAATTAAAAACAAATTAAATTATTCAGTTGAAACTAATAAAATCAGTTGCATGTTATTTTCGAAATTCTAGTTTTATGACACACTTATGAGCTTTATGATAAAATAATACAACATGATTTAAAAATACTTTAAATTATATAAAGGCAAATACTCTATTAGTGTGGTAAAACCCAAAGAAAGATGACAATTTATTTAATTTTGATAATTGAGGTTTTAATAGTTATTACTATAGCCATACAAAGAAAACATCAGGTTAGGTAATTTTTAAAGAAATAGGCCATTGACAGGGTAGAAATCTAACAGATTCACAATTTAGGTCATTTATACTTCCATATCTGCAGCTCCACAGTTTTTCTAGCCTTATTGGGCTGCTTTCATTTCCTTGCTTGATCAGTCTCCAGTATAGGATGAAAAGACTGCTGACACAGGAGGAGAGGGGATGTTGTGCTCAGATAAGTCCTCTAATACCCAGACTCTCACAAACATACTTAAAGCCTGACATTACATTAATAACCAGCTCTCTGTGGGAAAACATTTTGTCACCCCCACAGACTTGCCTTGACCTACCAAAACAAAATGGAAATCTGCTTTCTTTTGGCAGCTCTTTTCAGATATCTCAAGTGTTTGTTCCTTTCCCTATGCAGACTTCCAGAAAGGGAGATAGATAACCAAAGCAAAAGATTGCTGTGAAGGTACAGAAACAGACTATGAGCTATTTTCCCCACTGTATCAAAAGGATAGGTTTAGAATGGAGATCACATGGAAGAATAACTTCTCAGTAATCATAGAATCATAGACTGGCCTGGGTTGAAAGGGAACTTAAAGATCATCTCATTCCAACCTTCCTGCCATGGACTGGAACACCTTCCACTAGATGAGGTTGCTCAGAGCCCCATCCAACCCATGCCTGTGCCTCACCACCCCCAAAGTAAAGAATTCCTTCCTAATATCCAATCTAAACCTACCATATTTCAGTGCGAAGCCATTCCCCCTTGTCCTGTCACTCCAGGTGCAAGTAAATAGTCTCTCTCCATCTTTTCATCTGAAGGTCTCCCTTCAGGTACAGGAAGGCCACAATTTGGTCACCTCAAAGCCTGCTCTTTTCCAGGCTGACAAACCCAATTATCTCAGCCTTTCCTCACAGGAGAGGTGCTCCATCCCTCTGATCACTTGGTGGCCCTTCTTTGGGTGTGCTCCAACAGGTCCCTGTTCCTCCTGTGCTGGGGACTCCAGAGCTGGATTGCAGAAACATTGTATTTTATAAAAAAAGAGGATGAAAAATATCCGTGGTGGTGATCATCCAACTGTGAAACTTCATATGAAAGGAAATACATGGACCTCATTTACTAAACCAGCTATCAGACATTTTAATTAGAAATATTTCATTTTTTGTGTAATTCATTATTAATGCTGCCTGACTAAAAGTCACATAATATACATCCCCAATGTGCTATTCTCTCTTCAAAGATCTCATATTTGACCCAGCAAGACATAACTTGGCAGAGGAGTACATAGTATTTGTATTCACCCTCTTTTCACCCTGGGTTTCCAGAATAACCCAGCTTGGAGGGCTTGCTGAATCTTCTGTTTTCTGGAATCTACTTCTTGTACTGAGGTTCTTAGAGAAGACCACAAAATTTTAAAAGTGCATGCAGTATTAAAGATGTCAGAAATGAGCAATTTTTTTTTAATTTAAATTGGATTAAAGGTGGTGAGAAAACTATGCTATAGAACACAAAAGTGTTGAAGAAATTTGGGAATTTGGGAATACCTATATTTTAATTAAGAGAAAGATATGAAGGAACAGTGTCTCCATGTCCCTCCTGAAGTCATACAGTTTATGATAATTAAAAATCCAACCAATTGATCATGCCAAGTCCTCCGAAACCAAACTGAAAGGCCATGGAACAGGTGTAAGTGCCCCTAGGTCTAGGTTACATAGGGCTCCATTTGGCTGTGGTATGTCAAAGGTGGGAAGGTAGAGAAAGGAATTGGACCTGATATCTGCCTTCAGCCCCTAAACATTCCCAAATCCTGGGTATAAGTGTATATTGAGCTAGTAATTATTGAGATCTCTGAGTTGATGTCTGGTGACCTCATCATTTGAAGATTTACTGTAGTGGGAAGATCTTCTCACGGAGTCATGTGAGTGTTTGCTCTGAGACACTGCCCAAGAACTTTCATATGCACACCTAACAAGATTCCTTGGGGCAATCACTAAACAGAGGGGATGTGTAATGCGCAAACAAATACAGTAATGGATAATGTAGTAGTGGATGAAGTAATCAATGCATTTACTTTGTGTGGAAGACCATATAGAAACTGACAAAAGGTTCTGAGGAGTTTTAGATTCCTATCACACAAGCAAATATCTATGTTGTTTTGTACATTCATGGTTTAAATTCTGACTTCTAGTTAGACCATAACAAAAAGGAAAAAAAAAATATATAAATACCTTGCAGATTTTATACATCCCTTGAAAAGTGTTCAGAAATATGGATTAAGCTGAACTATTCAATTAAAAGATCCAAATAAATTGCTGGCAAGCAATCTGTCTTCATGTTAACAAATCTACATCAGAAAAGTAATTAAAAAGGCACTGCTGTCATTAGCAATAGTTCTTCAGACTGTCTTGGAAAAAAAAAATTGCCCAGAAAGCAAAACTGGAATATGTCACCTTTCCCTCAATTTGGAGGAAGGACTTTTTAAAGCAAAAAAAACCTCCTTGGTTAAGTAGATCCAGGAAGACCTCACAGGACAGCCCTGAGGTTCTTTTCTGGGTCAGTGCATGTCTTGTCTGGCTGGTTAGCTGCAGCTCAACATTCACTTCCTTTTCCCAGCAGTTTCCAACACAGAATCTTATTTCAAGTTGGACTCAGAGAAATATGTTTCTGAATATATTATAATAAAAAGTAGGGCTAATTAAAGGTATCCAGAAAGGAAATCTGTGATGAATCCAGTTGACTTCAGCAGAAGTGATCACAGAGCCAGCAACAGGCACTGAGAATAAAAAATTTCACCTAACTTTAGAGACCTAATGGTGAGGGTTAGAATTTGCTTCTGGAGGCAATCAAATCCTTCTACATTGATTAAATATAGTAAATAAATATTTTATAATAAATGTCTAATTTTTAGTAAATTAAAATTAGATAAATGAGAAAAACATTATGCCTTGCATTCAAACAATCTACTAGAGAGACCACGTTGAATTAATTAGCTGAGTTTAAACAACTACATGCACATACTTCCTTACATTCCGCCTTATTATTAGGGGAAAAAAGGTGTGGATCATGGGAACAAAGTGAAGACAGTAGCAATCAAGAAAACAGCAGAAGACAGCATGAACTATCTGAGCAATGGAAAGAGCATGTCAATGCAAAGTTCTCTGTGACAAGTAAATGGGATGAGCTAGGAACAGATATGGCACACCAGGGAAAGAATCAGAGCCAACTCAGCTGATAACACTGCATGGCAAAATAGGCAGGTAAAAGACAAAGGTCAAGAGGAAATACCAACATTATTGCTTCTCTGAATTCTCTGATTAACTGATGTAAATTGATGCCAGTGTGGAGCAGTCACTGAAAACAACAGTAAATTTGCCACAATGTAATAGTTTCTATGAATAAAAGAAATCACAGGGACATTGCTGTGTTTAAAGATTTGTGCCTTGTAGGCTAATATGGAAGCATTGAAAAGAAAATTAAAGTTGCAGGGGAATGGTTCTCCTCTTTCATCCTTGCCTTTTGTTCAGAATGATAGAATAAATGCAAACTAAGTTTTCTATACTACACATCACAGGGCTTTGTCATTATGTATTTGTTTCCGAAGAAGTTTGAAAGAAAATCTTCATCTCTGTTTGCAGGTTAAAGGGCCACAAAACACAGAAGAGGGAAAGGTCTGAAACAAGGACTTAGATATGGCATAGTTTAGCCTCTTTCTGTCCTGTGTAAACCACTTCAGGATATCTATAACCTTGGCAAAACTTGGGGAAAATTCTGGGGAAAATTAGCTGTCATTAAAATGCATCTTCATAATTTATGTAGTTTGCAGCAGTCTTTTCAAAGTTTGTCCATGATACTTAGAAAACTGTTATTCTTGATGAATATGCAGAGATTTTTGTCTCAAAAATATGAAAAAAATGGGAAAATTCATGTTCAAATAATAATGAAAACAGTAAGATCTGTATTTCAGGAGTGTTATTTCAACTGTCCAAGGAACACTCTTGACTGTAGATCTTGATAAGCATTGCCATGCCCTGCTCTACAGACTGGCTTGCTGCAAGTACTTAAAAGGCTGTCAAATTTTATCTATTAAAAATATGAAGGGCATCTGTTTCTTTGAAATTTAACTACTTTAAAATTCCCAGGTCCTCTTGCTAAATATGTCTCAGACCAACAAATATTGAATCTGATTTCTTCTTAAGACTCTGAAAAACCCTAACCATTGGTATCTCCATAACAGGAGAACTAAGAAATGCTTAAGGAGCAATAAATATCTCTATTGCTAACTTATACAACCAATAATACAAAGACAGCTTGTCCATAACCCTTTGGAATTATTTTGTAAATCCATATGTGAAATCCAATCTGGTTGTATGAAGCATTTATTCTCCTGTGTATCTGTGTTGCAGATCTAACATTCTTAACTGCTGATATTCAGAAGGGCAGACCATAAGAAACAAACCCTCAAATTTCTCAATTATTATACCTTTTGTTGCCACCTCATGTGGTTACTTTTTTGTTGCCCATGTCAGGCAGAGTAAAAGAAAATCAGATATGTGGGTCAGAAACAGATTACCCAAATAAAGGGAGAAGATAGGAAGAAGTAAATCTGAAATCCTTGCAGTTCATTCCCAAATAGCACACAAAATGAGGTGAAAGATGAGGCCAGAGAGGCTGTGAAACAGAACTGATAAGCATTTACCTAATGCTCAGTGTGTCAAGTGTAAGAATAAGCTTACTCTCCAAATACACATATTCCAAAGCATACTGGCAGCATGACATTTTTTTGATGTTAAAAATTATCTATACATCCTTCCAAAAACATTCAGCCTCAGCCTTGCTCCTTTCATTTTGAAATTTGTAATGCAGCTTTCAGTAGAAGCTGAGCCTGACTTGAAAAAGATTTATACCAGTGCAGTTCCTTTGAAAAATCTCACTTTATACCTAACATCCCAGCAAGACAATAATTACGTGTGGGCTTTGGAGGAAAGGTATGACAAGGAAACTCTTGTACTTAATTTTAAAAGATTCCCCAAACCAGGTAACACAGATCTCAAGTCAGAGCACTAAATGATTTTGTCATTCTTTTTTTCTTGTCCTCTGTACATGACCCTCTAAATAACTACTGAACTAAAAGTAATTTATATTCTTTTAGACACATGTGAAGAGATATTCAGGTCAGACCTCTACAATAATCCATTTAGCTTGCACCAAGATTACTTTTCACATTGGACATTTGACAAGATGATAAATAAACAAAATTAAGTGCAATTTGTTTCTTAGTTTTATTTTTAACACAATATTATTTTAGCAGTAGTTGACAGGTAGCACAGAAGGAGGAAAATGCTGTTGGATTTTGAAAGCAACTAAGCATGTAATTACTTTCTCAAAGATTCAAATAACTGGGCTCATCTATTTGAACAGGAGTTCAAATTTTGGTCATTGTGCTCAAATCGTTCTTCATTACCCGTTGTAGGTACTACAAAGAGAACTGTTTTTTTCAAAACTCTTTAAATGCTCCCAAGATACTGAATGCAAAAATGTTTTATAACATTCTGTTGCTGAATCTATCAACAACTTCTCTTTTTTTAATGCCTATATAAATTGGGAAAAAAACCTGATATCAAACACAGCAGAAAATATTAACAAAATTTGAAATTTTATAGCTTTTTTCTATTACAAGCCTTCAGCCTCAGTTTTTTCTTCATTTAAAAACTGGATTGCCACTGAAAAACCAATGAGAACTGGACAGCTGAGACACAGGACTAGTCTGCCTGCAAGGTTTTACATCCCAGTGTAAATCAACTCTGACAGATTTCATATGGTTTGGAGGAAAAGAAACAAATAAACAAAAAAAAAAGAGAAAAAATCTTGCTCTTTTAAGTCAGTCTTAAACGTGGCAAAAGCATAAAAATTATTAGAAACAGATCAAATGCAATGATGTCAAAAATCAGGGCTTAAAAACCCTTATAGAAGTGACCAATATTTCAGCTTTCATATGTTTTGTTCCTTGTAAGAAGGAAGGGACAGGCAATGGGAACAGGATGATTCAGTGCAATTCTACAAAAAGCATTTTAAGGCTTGTAAATATATCTGCATTTAACTTGTATTAATCTATCACTATACAGTTACACAAGAGTTTTAGCATTTCCAGCTAACACATACACCAATTATTTCAATAGAATAGTCAAAGCCCTGCAAATATTACATTGCCCATAAACCACTTGACTTTCTCCCAACTTTGCAGAAACATTTTGAATCAATTTACCTTTAAAAATATGTCTTGGTAAGTACAAGCCCAGCAGATGGATTTGAGATTTTTTTTTTTTTTTCATTTACATGTAGAATTGATGAAAGATTATAGAAGTGGAACCAAATTGGAAATTCTGTTGCTAAAAGGCTGCAGTTCCCTCTCTCATACCTCTGTCAACTCTTCAAATTATAAATGGAAAATTAAACTGTTTCAGTCACAAAAGACTAAACTTGAATTTAAAATGGTAGGATTGTATTGAGTTGAAAATATAATTTTAGGAATCATTGTTAATTTACAAGTGTATTGCAGGATTTTCCTCTTACTACCAACTGAAAAAAATCCATATATAGTTATGGTTATTAGACTTATTTTCTTGGAGACAAAAACTTTTAGCACAGTCTGCTATAAAATTGCCTGAAAGTCTCTGCTCTGGAAGAATAAAGACTCTTAAGTCTAGTAAGTTTTTAGAGATTTAAGTTGACAGAACAACACAGATATAACATTCAGAATCTGAAAATGCTGAATGAGCCTGACATATTTTATAACAAATATTAAGTTTCTATTTCTTTTCCAGAAGTAAGAAAGAATAATCATGATAGATGACTGCTTCTAAAAGAACAGACATGACAATTTAATCTGCTTTATTTTAATTTGGTTTTTTCTTATTTCTTAAGTAAAATCTTTTCCTGCACTGTAGCACATGTCTGATTTTCTTCCATGAGCTTAGAGTTTCATTTGGGGACACTAAGATCCAGCATTTTCCTTCTCTCACCCAGTAATACTTGTTTTTGTTATCTTTCAGATTTTATCTTTGAGATCAAGTTTATCCAAGAGAAAAAAGAAGTCATAAATTATAAAGTCAAATTATGTTACCACACATATGTTTCATTAAAAAAAAAAAAAGTATGCCAAGGCTAAAAACAGCATAATCTCCCATAAAAAAATGGTTTTCACTGTAGCCGCATGTGAAAAAATGAACAGTAAAATACAAAGAAAAAGGGTAACTTTTCAAGGGGAAGCAGGCTAGTAAAATGTTTATTAAATGGTGTAATAGTACAACTGTACAAATGATAATATTTATACAAATTCTAAACACTTGAGAAGTAAAAGGATAGTGGAATTATAAATATAATTTCTTCCTGTTGTATAAGCTCTTATATTCTCTATTGGCTAGTAATTATATGAAATAAATTAAAATATTTAGACATAGTTCTGTTTAAAATATATTTGAACCATCTCTAAATACATGAAAAACATGACACTTTTGAAACAGATGAGGTTGTTGACAGCATTTTACACCACCCTTGGGATAGTCAACAAAATATACTTGGTCATTCAGAAATCACAGACATGGAGACAAACCATTTGTTAAATGAAGGGTAAAAGCTGAATTTTCATGTAATTTCTAATAACTAAAATCCTCAATTGTCAGAGAAAAAAAATACATAGAATTAGGAGACACTCTGTCCAAAGTGAGATTTAGATTTGGTAAGATGAAAGTTAAAGAGGGGACATGTTGGAAGGCTGTGCCAGAAAACTAGAGGAAAATACAATCCAGGTAAAAAATACCAGAAATATCAGAAAAGGTAAAATTAAAGAAAAAAAGAAAAAAAAAAAAAGAGAGAAGGTAATGTATGTTGAAAACACCACAATGTATAGAATAAACTTTGACATAATGTGGAAAACCAAAAATTCTGTCAACTATGAATAATTCAGGTGTTACTTTATAAAATTCCTCTTTCTTAAAGAAACTCATTGTTTTCTCTTCTCTACAGTAATGCGAAATTTTGCATATTTAAGTGAAGAACTATCTATTAAGCACTATTTAAGCTGGTGAAAGAAACTGTGAGTATATACTGAGAAGCTGAAGAAGGACATTTCATCAGGACCTGTAGCATTAGGATAATGGGTACAAACTAAAGAAGGAGAAATTTAGGTTAGATATTAGGAACAAATTCTTCCTTGAGAGGGTGGTGAGGCCGTAGCAGAGGTTTCCCAGAGAAGGTGTGGATGCCCCATCCCTGGGAGTGTTCAAGGCCAGGTTGGATGGGGCTCTGAGCAACCTGATCTGGTGGAAGGTGTCCCTGCCCAAGGAAGGGGTTTGGAACAAGATGTTCTCTAAGGTCCCTTTCAACCCTTTAACATTCTATGATTTTATCCTGACTTTCTGAAGAATGAGAAACATGTTCAACTCTAAAATTTTGTATAGAAACATGTCTACTAAAGGTGTCAGAACACTGCATTTGCCTGCAACACTGGAGCCTGGTTGCAGGGATCTGGGAAAGGGTGCTCTAAATTTCCCTTCCCGAACGTGGCTTTGTTGACATGAAAGCTGTTTCTGCAGTACAGCTGGATAGGGACAAACACACAGCCAGTGACTCCTACAGAGGGGCCATCGGTCTTGTGTTCACACTGTCACTTCCAAACCATAGCAAGGAATTCCAAAGGTTCAACAAGCCAGTGTTGTAGTGTTTTTCATTGCTAAGCCTGATGTTATATGGCATGGAATATCCCTCTGACCTGACTTTGTCCCACCCTGCTCACTGTGTGAGTCAGAATGGGAATCAGAGAAAACCTGGGCACTGCTAGCCAAAATATGAGAGAGTTTCAGACATGATTACAAAACATGAGATTATACAGGCTGCTATGAAGAAAATTAACTCAACCCTAGATGGACCCAGTACAATAGATAAAAAGAACATAATTTAATGATGCAATTTAGTGAGGAAATAAATATTAATTAAGTAGATATGGTAACCACTACATCTACTTCAATGATATGAAGCTTTCACGTTGGTAACAGTTGGTGACCCTAAATGACAAGGTAAAGAGAGAAAAAAAAGAAAGGAGAAGGTGATTTTTCCAACACTTACCACTATTTAGGTAATGGGGAATTTTAACCTCCTAGGAAGGAAACTTAACTAACTGCTCATTTCTGAAAAGTTGCAAGAAGATATAAATCCCTGCATGAATAAAACTCACAGTCAGACCAATATTGTTAAAAATCACACTCCTTGCTTGATCTGCCACCCTTTTGGAAACAATATATTCAATATCAGGAGGCAGCCACTGTGTTTATTGTTGAATCTTATTCTCTGCACAGTATTCCTATTTTAACTCAGACAAATAAAACCGTTTTCTTTTTCCATGTTAGAAAACAAGTTTTTTAGTTCTCATTGACCAGGTTTTATATTACTGCATGAACCGCTGGGATTTCTGCTTTATGCTACAGGATTTACACTGACCATCCCTTCCTTCTTTTACAGTCTGTTTAAATTTCACAGTCACGTTCCATTGTGCATTGAAGTCAATATTACAAATTTGAAGCAAACATTTGACTGTAGCATATCCACTGGGCTCACTGAATAACACACCAGTAGTGATAATTTTGAGACCTGCTGGACAGCAGTCTATTTTGAGACACCTTAAGATATATCTTTCCAAAAGTCTTCCTTCATAAGGAGTGGTTAATGTACACAGATTTAAGACTCCTGATACATGAAAAGAACTTTTTCAAGAACTTCTGAAGGTTCCTAAATTAGTGGAAGGTGTCTCTCTCCACTGTAGTGGAGACTAGATGATCTGTAAGGGCCCTTCCAACCCCAGCCATTCTGACTGTATGATAATGTGTAATGGAATATTAGACTATGTCAATGTCAGTGGGAAATACCATGTTTCCAGCTGTATGACATCCTTCTATTGACTAAGTGCACATTTAGGCAATGCCCATATGACCTGTACCCCTAAAAGATTTCTCTGAGTCACACAACCTTTTATGCTTTCTAAGCACATTCTGGGTTCTCTAAAGGAGAGAGGTTTTTTGCCACTGGGCTATATCAGATTAAAATTGTGCTCTTTGAGCTGGCTCAGCTAAGCCAGACATGACTGAAGAGGGGTCAGAGAGAATTAACCCTTCACTCCATACCACTGAGCTGCTCACAGAAAATGGCATGTGGCCTCCTCATGCTGCCTAACAACATCAAAGCAAATCCAGGCAGGTGATCCTAGGGATTGTGGTGCTGATGAAGTGATGCATAAGTTATGTAGCATGGATAAGGGAGACAAATTCAGGACTTATATTCAGGTTCAATTCAGTGGGCTACACATGAAACCAGAGTCTGGCAGCCCTGCAAACACCCTGAGTCACTTGCTGCTTCTTTGACCTTAGACATCAAGGTAGGCAAAGTGGCTGGACTAATAACAGATTTTTTTTTCTATAATTTTAAAGAATGCTTTCAAGCTAAGAACTGAAGCCTTCAGTTCTTAAAATCTTTCAATTCTTAAAAAGGGAGTTTTGGAAAACATCAGTCTTTCCTGTTTTGGAGTCTATAGAAAATTCTACTAAATCAAAAGTTGAGGAAAAAAACCTCTTGCATTTGGTGTTTTTTTTTTTTTTTTTTTTTTTTTTTTTTTTTTTTTTTTTTTTTTT